>NW_026610617.1:0-210853 GCF_029499605.1 Hyla sarda
AGGTGGCACCAGTGCCACCTCACCCCTGCAGGCTCTGGCCCCGATCAGCCAGTAATTCCGGGTCATCGGGTCACTGGAAACCCGATTGACCCGGAATCGCCGCAGATCGCTGGACTGAATTGTCGCCGACATGGGGGGCATAATGACCCCCCTGGGCGATATGCCGGGATGCCTGCTGAACGATTTCAGCAGGCATCCGGCTCCGGTCCCCAACCGGCTAGCGGTGGGGACCGGAATTCCCACGGGCCTATGGATACGCCCTCGGTCCTTATGGACTTGGAATGCAAGTCGTATCCATACGCCCTATGTCCTGAAGAGGTTAAGAACACAACCATGAATATGGTAACATTACTTTTACATTTTCCAACAATACCTTTATTTTAATTTTTTTTTATTTTTATTTTTGTAGAGATATACCTACATATTATTATGCATCTCTAATGACTATGCACATATTATTAGTACTATTACATTTCACTGACTGACAATCTTACTGACATTTCACTGCTATACACTGTATGGTATGCATGATGTCTGCAATGCTTATTCATACTTGACATTATCTCAATGTTGTTGTTGTGTTTTTTATTTTTATTTTTTATAGACATTTAACCCCTTAAGGACCAAGCCCATTTTCACCTTAAGGACCAGAGCGTTTTTTGCACATCTGACAACTGTCACTTTAAGCATTAATAACTCTGGGATGTTTTTTCGTGATATATTCTACTTTAACATAGCGGTAAAATTTTGTCCATACTTGCATCCTTTCTTGGTGAAAAATTCCAAAATTTCATGAAAAATTTGAAAATGTTGCAATTTTCAAACTTTGAAGCTCTCTGCTTGTAAGGAAAATAGGCATTCCAAATAAATTATATATAGATTCACATATACAATATGTCTACTTTATGCTTGCATCATAAAGTTGACATGTTTTTACTTTTGGAAGACATCAGAGGGCAGCAATTTTCAAATTTTTCACAAAATTTTCTAAATCTGAATTTTTCAGGGACCAGTTCAGTTTTGAAGTGGATTTGAAGGGCTTATTAGAAATACCCCATAAATTACCCCATTATAAAAACTGCACCCCTCAGCGTATTCAAAATGACAATCAGTAAGGAAGTTAACCCTTTAGGTATTTCACAGGAATAGCAGCAAAGTGAAGGAGAAAATTCAAAATCTGCATTTTTTACACTCGTATGTTCTTGTAGACCCAGTTTTTTTTTATCTTTATAGAGGTAAAAGTAGAGAAATCCCCCCAAAATGTGTAACCTAATTTCTCTCAAATAAGGAAATGCCTCATGTGTGTATGTCAAGTGTTCGGTGGGCGCAGTAGAGGTCTCCAAACTGTGGGCCTCCAGATGTTGCAAAACTACAACTCCCAGCATGCCCAGACAGCCTTTGGCTGTCTCGGCTTGCTGGGAGTTGTAGTTTGGCAACTCCTGGAATGCAGCAGTGAAGATCACTTACCGCTGATCTTCACAGCTCCGTCCGCTGGTCCCGCACTGTCTGTCCGGTACCGCCGCGGGTCCCGCTGTGATCGCTGGCCCCGTGACATGATCACTGGTCCCGGGACATGATCGCTGGTCCCGGGACCCTCCGCCATCTTCCCCCCACTCTGCCCCGACATTTAGGGGCGGGGCAGAGCGGGGATTTCACCTTTAACCTCCCGCCCCCCTCCTGCCATTGGTCGCTAGTCCTAACGACCAATGGCAGGGGTTTAGGAGCGAGGTGGCAGCTGCCACCTAGGTCCTATCCCTTCAGGATGATCGGAGCGGTCTCTGACTGCTCCGATCATCGTTATTTTCTGGGCGATCGGGTCACCAGAGACCCGATCAGCCCGGAACCCCACAAGTCCTTGTCATTAGTCAGTCACTAACTGACTGACTAATGACAACGATCTGCAGCCGGGGACCAGTCTGATTGGTCCCCTGCTGCATAGTGTCATCGGTCAGCTGTCCAGGACAGCTGAGATGACGTTTCTATCACCATGCCAACGGACATGGTGATAGAAAATGTATTGGACGTGTATACACGTCCATTTGCGTTAAGTCACAGAAAAAATGGACGTGTATACACGTCAATTTGCGGGAAGGGGTTAATATTATAACACTGGTTATTTCTGCTGTTATACACTGGTTGAGGATTGGGTTGCCTGAGGCTTTCTGCCCAATGCTTTGGCTGCTAGGGTCTATCGGTACTACACACTTACCCCAAGAACACTTTATTCTAGATAACATTTACACATTCTGTTACCTTACTTTTTTGTGTGCACGTGCATTCTCCACAGGAATACATTCTGGCCAGTAAAGTACCCTGGATACGCAGAGACAAGAAGAAATAGCATTAGTTGCATGACATTTAGTGCATAACAGTGGTATGGACTGGCATAAGACAGGTCACAGTCCCTAATAAACCTTTAATTGGATGTGTGAGATACGTGGTTTTGTGTGATTTCTGTGTACTAAACTTGTAGATGTACACTAATGGAGTTCTGTGTGTACTGAATTTTATGTGTACTGAATTTATATGTACTTTTAATGAAGTCAGTCTTGGTATCTGATTTATTAGGCGTTAGTGGAAAGGTGGTTTTCTTGTTTCTCCCAGTGGAGCTGGGACAGCACCTGAGTAGAATCACTATAACACCGCTCTATAATTTTGTAGTCATGTACAGTAAACTATTTGTTACGCCGAGCGCTCCGGGTCCCCGCTCCTCCCCGGAGCGCTCGCATCATCCTCGCATTTGCAGCGCCCCGGTCAGACCTGCTGACCGGGTGCGCTGCAATACCTCTCTCAGCCGGGATGCGATTCGCGTTGCGGGAGGCGCCCGCTCGCCCTCCGTCGGTCTTGTCCCGGCGCGCGCGGCCCCGCTCCTTAGGGCGCGCGCGCGCCGGGTCTCTGCAATTTAAAGGGCCACTGCTCTTGTCTACTCCCTTGTACCGCGCCTATCTTCAGCAGTCAGAGAGGTTGAGCCGTTGCTGGTGGATACGACCTGGTTGCTACCGCCGCTGCAAGACCATCCCGCTTTGCGGCGGGCTCTGGTGAATACCAGTAGCAACTTAGAACCGGTCCACCAGCACGGTCCACGCCAATCCCTCTCTGGCACAGAGGATCCACCTCCAGCCAGCCGAATCGAGACAGTAGATCCGGCCATGGATCCCGCTGAAGTCCCACTGCCAGTTGTCGCCGACCTCACCACGGTGGTCGCCCAGCAGTCGCAACAGATAGCGCAACAAGGCCACCAGCTGTCTCAACTGACCGTGATGCTACAGCAGCTACTACCACAGCTTCAGCAATCATCTCCTCCGCCAGCTCCTGCACCTCCTCCGCAGCGAGTGGCCGCTTCCGGCCTACGATTATCCTTGCCGGATAAATTTGATGGGGACTCTAAGTTTTGCCGTGGCTTTCTTTCGCAATGTTCCCTGCACTTGGAGATGATGTCGGACCAGTTTCCTACTGAAAGGTCTAAGGTGGCTTTCGTAGTCAGCCTTCTGTCTGGGAAAGCTCTGTCATGGGCCACACCGCTCTGGGACCGCAATGACCCCGTCACTGCCTCTGTACACTCCTTCTTCACGGAGATTCGAAGTGTCTTTGAGGAACCTGCCCGAGCCTCTTCTGCTGAGACTGCCCTGCTGAACCTGGTCCAGGGTAATTCTTCTGTTGGCGAGTACGCCATCCAATTCCGTACTCTTGCCTCCGAATTATCCTGGAATAATGAGGCCCTCTGCGCGACCTTTAAAAAAGGCCTATCCAGCAACATTAAAGATGTGCTGGCCGCACGAGAAATTCCTGCTAACCTGCATGAACTTATTCATCTGGCCACCCGCATTGACATGCGTTTTTCCGAAAGGCGTCAGGAGCTCCGCCAGGATATGGACTTTGTTCGCACGAGGCGTTTTTTCTCCCCGGCTCCTCTCTCCTCTGGTCCTCTGCAATCCGTTCCTGTGCCCCCCGCCGTGGAGGCTATGCAAGTTGACCGGTCTCGCTTGACACCTCAAGAAAGGACACGATGCCGCATGGAGAATCTGTGCCTGTACTGTGCCGGTACCGAACACTTCTTGAAGGATTGTCCTATCCGTCCTCCCCGCCTGGAAAGACGTACGCTGACTCCGCACAAAGGTGAGACAGTTCTTGATGTCAACTCTGCTTCTCCACGCCTTACTGTGCCTGTGCGGATATCTTCCTCTACCTTCTCCTTCTCTACTATGGCCTTCTTGGATTCCGGATCTGCAGGAAATTTTATTTTGGCCTCTCTCATCAACAGGTTCAACATCCCGGTGACCAGTCTCGCCAGACCCCTCTACATCAATTCTGTTAACAATGAAAGATTGGACTGTACCGTGCGTTACCGTGCATCGGACCTCATCACGAAAAAATTGAATTTTTGGTCCTCTCCAACTGCACTTCCGAAATTCTTCTTGGATTACCGTGGCTTCAACGCCATTCCCCAACCCTTGATTGGTCCACAGGAGAAATCAAGAGCTGGGGTACTTCTTGTTTCAAGGACTGTCTTAAACCGGTTCCCAGTACTCCCTGCCGTGACCCTGTGGTTCCCCCTGTAACCGGTCTTCCTAAGGCTTATATGGACTATGCTGACGTGTTTTGCAAAAAGCAAGCTGAGACTTTACCTCCTCACAGGCCTTATGACTGTCCTATTGACCTCCTCCCGGGTACTACTCCACCCCGGGGCAGAATTTATCCTCTGTCTGCTCCAGAGACTCTTGCCATGTCAGAGTCAGAGGAAAATTTAAAAAAGGGGTTTATCCGCAAATCCTCCTCTCCTGCCGGAGCTGGATTTTTTTTTGTGTCCAAAAAAGATGGCTCCCTACGTCCTTGCATTGATTACCGCGGACTTAATAAAATCACGGTAAAGAACCGCTACCCCCTACCTCTTATCTCGGAACTCTTTGATCGCCTACAAGGTGCCCACATCTTTACCAAACTGGACTTAAGAGGTGCTTATAATCTCATCCGCATCAGGGAGGGGGACGAATGGAAGACTGCATTTAACACCAGAGATGGACACTTTGAGTATCTGGTCATGCCCTTTGGCCTGTGCAACGCCCCTGCCGTCTTCCAAGACTTTGTTAATGAAATTTTTCGTGATCTCTTATATTCCTGTGTTGTGGTTTATCTGGACGATATTCTGATTTTTTCTGCCAACTTAGAAGAACACCGCCAGCATGTCCGCATGGTTCTTCAGAGACTTCGAGACAATCAACTTTATGCCAAAATGGAGAAATGTCTGTTTGAATGTCAATCTCTTCCTTTCCTAGGATACTTGGTCTCTGGCCAGGGACTACAAATGGACCCAGATAAACTCTCTGCCGTCTTAGATTGGCCACGCCCCTCCGGACTCCGTGCTATCCAACGTTTTTTGGGGTTCGCCAATTATTACAGACAATTTATTCCACACTTTTCCACTATTGTGGCTCCTATCGTGGCTTTAACCAAGAAAAATGCCAATCCCAAGTCCTGGTCTCCCCAAGCGGAAGACGCATTTAAACATCTCAAGTCTGCCTTTTCTTCTGCTCCCGTGCTCTCCAGACCTGACCCATCTAAACCCTTCCTATTGGAGGTAGATGCCTCCTCAGTGGGAGCTGGAGCTGTCCTTTTACAAAAAAATTCTTCCGGGCATGCTGTTACTTGTGGTTTTTTTTCTAGGACCTTCTCTCCGGCGGAGAGAAACTACTCCATCGGGGATCGAGAACTACTGGCCATGAAATTGGCGCTTGAGGAATGGAGGCATCTGCTGGAGGGATCAAAATTTCCAGTTATCATATACACTGATCACAAGAATCTCTCCTATCTCCAGTCTGCCCAACGGCTGAACCCTCGCCAGGCCAGGTGGTCGTTGTTCTTTGCCCGTTTTAACTTTGAAATTCATTTTCGCCCTGCCGACAAGAACATTAGGGCCGATGCCCTCTCTCGTTCCTCGGATGCCTCGGAAGTAGAGCTCTCTCCGCAACACATCATTCCTCCTGACTGTCTGATCTCCACTTCTCCAGCCTCCATCAGGCAAACTCCTCCAGGGAAGACCTTCGTTTCTCCACGCCAGCGTCTCGGGATTCTCAAATGGGGACACTCCTCCCACCTCGCAGGCCATGCGGGCATCAAAAAATCCTTGCAACTCATCTCTCGTTTCTATTGGTGGCCGACTCTGGAGACGGATGTTGTTGATTTTGTGCGGGCCTGTACTGTCTGTGCCCGGGATAAGACTCCTCGCCAGAAGCCTGCTGGTCTCCTTCATCCTCTGCCTGTCCCCGAACAGCCTTGGTCACTGATTGGTATGGACTTTTTATTCCTCTTCCTGGTCTTCCTTCAGCGCCTCAGTTGGCAAAACAATTTTTTGTACACATTTTTCGTCTTCACGGTTTGTCCACGCAGATCGTCTCGGATAGAGGCGTCCAATTCGTGTCTAAATTCTGGAGGGCCCTCTGTAAACAGCTCAAGATTAAATTAAACTTCTCTTCTTCTTATCATCCCCAATCCAATGGGCAAGTAGAAAGAATTAACCAGGTCCTGGGTGACTATTTACGGCATTTTGTTTCCTCCCGCCAGGATGACTGGGCAGATCTTCTACCATGGGCCGAATTCTCATACAACTTCAGAGTCTCCGAATCTTCTGCTAAGTCCCCATTTTTCGTGGTGTACGGCCGTCACCCTCTTCCCCCCCTCCCTACTCCCTTGCCCTCTGGTTTGCCCGCTGTGGATGAAGTGACTCGTGATCTTTCCACCATATGGAAAGAGACCCAAAATTCTCTTTTACAGGCTTCATCCCGCATGAAAAGGTTTGCCGATAAGAAAAGAAGAACTCCCCCCATTTTTGCTCCCGGAGACAAGGTATGGCTCTCCGCTAAATATGTCCGCTTTCGTGTCCCCAGTTACAAACTGGGACCACGCTATCTTGGTCCTTTCAAAGTCTTGTGCCAGATTAACCCTGTCTCTTACAAACTCCTTCTTCCTCCTTCTCTTCGTATTCCCAATGCCTTCCATGTCTCTCTCCTTAAACCACTCATCATTAACCGCTTCTCTCCCAAACTTGTTTCTCCCACTCCTGTTTCCGGTTCTTCTGACGTCTTCTCCGTGAAGGAGATTCTGGCCTCCAAGACGGTCAGAGGGAAAAAAAATTTCTTGGTGGATTGGGAAGGCTGTGGTCCAGAAGAGAGATCCTGGGAACCTGAGGACAACATCCTAGACAAAAGTCTTGTCCTCAGGTTCTCAGGCTCCAAGAAGAGGGGGAGACCCAAGGGGGGGGGGGGTACTGTTACGCCGAGCGCTCCGGGTCTCCGCTCCTCCCCGGAGCGCTCGCATCATCCTCGCATTTGCAGCACCCCGGTCAGACCTGCTGACCGGGTGCGCTGCAATACCTCTCTCAGCCGGGATGCGATTCGCGTTGCGGGAGGCGCCCGCTCGCGATGCGCATCCCGGCTCCCGTACCTGACTCGCTCTCCGTCGGTCTTGTCCCGGCGCGCGCGGCCCCGCTCCTTAGGGCGCGCGCGCGCCGGGTCTCTGCAATTTAAAGGGCCACTGCGCCACTGATTGGCGCAGCTGGCTTAATTAGTTTGTTCACCTGTGCACTCCCTATTTATACTTCACTTCCCCTGCACTCCCTCGCCGGATCTTGTTGCCATTGTGCCAGTGAAAGCGTTTCCTTGTGTGTTCCTAGCCTGTGTTCCAGACCTCCTGCCGTTGCCCCTGACTACGATCCTTGCTGCCTGCCCTGACCTTCTGCTACGTCCGACCTTGCTCTTGTCTACTCCCTTGTACCGCGCCTATCTTCAGCAGTCAGAGAGGTTGAGCCGTTGCTGGTGGATACGACCTGGTTGCTACCGCCGCTGCAAGACCATCCCGCTTTGCGGCGGGCTCTGGTGAATACCAGTAGCAACTTAGAACCGGTCCACCAGCACGGTCCACGCCAATCCCTCTCTGGCACAGAGGATCCACCTCCAGCCAGCCGAATCGTGATACCATTTACATTTTATTACATTTTAGGTGAACATAACTTTTGTTGCTTGTAGGCACAAAGGTTAAATACCAGCAGCAAATAATTAAGATGGTCAGGTTAAATTTACCTGATATTTTTGAGTGCCAAATAGTGCACAAAATATATATTACTTTTATCACATATACAATAACGTGCATGTAAGGCTCAGCAATCCACCTACATTATGGAGTCTTTGGTTAGGATCATGGCTATAGCTGGGCACAAGACTTAATAGGATCTCCTAGGGCAAGGAGTCTCTCGGCCAGAGCCGGGCACAAACTTACGAAAATGGTTACTTTACAAATGGTGAAACTTCTTTGCACAGTCCTGCCAGGCACTTGACTTGAACTGTTGCGGATAATGATAACCTGAAACAATAAAGAAGGTATTAGTGTACCACACATTTAGTAGAATGCAAAAAATTTGAAATTGGTTCTTCTTGCTTCCCAACCTCGCCTGTCGGTGTGCTTCCTGCTTTGTGATATATATCTGGGAGCACGAGGTTGGGTTTCCCTCCAGGCTACATTGGTCAGCCAGGACTGTGTTATGGTCGGATTAACATTGACCACCACATTGACTTCAGAGACTGATGCCGCTGGTACAGCTGTAGGTGCCAGCTGGTTCGGCCACACTTCCTTAGGTGGAGTAGGCCACGGCACATCGGTCGGTGCGTGCTGATTAGGCCTCACCTCCGGCGTGGAGTAGGCCTAGGCACATAAGTTGGTGCCCGTTGGTTAGGCCTCACCTCCTCTGGGGGAGTACGCCTGGGCACATTTTCTGTAAGTGAAGATTCAGGACTGGACCTCCTCATAAATTTACACAATAAAAACCAGACTAAATAGCCATAAAGGATGCATACCCAATATCATATAATGCAAGAAAATGTAAACTTTATTATAACACATATGACACAAAGCAAGGAAAACACTCTAAAAACACTTAAAAAGGCTCAGAAGAGCCACACTACAACAGTGGGACGAATTATGGTCACCACAGGACATGGGAAGAAACATGAAAGGGATCCCTCCTGTCACTCACCAAATAAGTAACAATAAAACACAAATGACAAAAAAGTAGTGGACAGTCAACAAACTGTGCATGCCAGTCCCCAAATGGTAAATGGTACAATGCGATGAATGTTACTCAGGGAAGCAGGTGCAAGAATGTAATACTCAGTACACTAATATACAAACACAGTGGACGATCCACAGACGGAGGAAGGAGGGAAAGTGTCCCAGTAAGCCCATGTCCAATAAAGAAGCCCATTTGTCATTGCCCTTTTTTGTCATTTGTGTTTTATTGTTACTTATTTGGTGAGTGACAGGAGGGGTCCCTTTCATTTTTCTTCCCATGTCCTGTGGTGACCACAATTGGTCCCACTGTTGTAGTGCGGCTCTTCTGAGCCTTTTTAAGTGTTTTTAGAGTGTTTTTCCTTACTTTGTGTCATATGTGTTATAATAAAGTTTACATTTTCTTGCATTATATGATATTGGGTATGCATCCTTTATGGCTATTTAGTCTGGTTATTATTGTGCTTATTGTTTTATGAGCCAGATAGCACCCTTTTGTGTTATGCTTTACATTTAGCTTGAGCCTCCCCCCTTTTTTCCTTTTCTCTCTCTCCTCATAAATTTAGGAGCCATGATGGGCGCCTCGGACAAATACATTTCTTCTTCCACCTTATCGGCCGAATTCAATGGGGATCTATGTCCCAGTCGTCCGACGGAAAATACGTAAAGGGTATTTGAGTGGGATTCTTGGGCCTGGTTATGGCTGCCGCCCATTCTCCCCGCAGACTTTTTACCGGGGTATATTCCACTATCTCCCCTGCTTCTAAGGAGTGGAGTGCTGGAGGCAGGCAGTCCCGCTGAACGACTTTCCTATTTACTAGCATGGTTCCTCCATGCTGGCAGTCTTGGAGGGTGCCAAAGCCACGTACTTTATCAAATTTTATAACTGTGGCGAGTCGGCGCTCCAAGGGTGGCTCACCCACTTGTGGATAGTCCAACTTGCTTATATAGAGGGCTTCCAGCCTTTTAGTATCCTGCTGCTGCTCTACTTGTACTTCATAGGGCAACTGCTTAGGCCCATACCTCTCTCTGTGCTGGGCTTTTAATTTCTCAATGATGCTGGCTATTTCGGCCTCTCTGCGGGCTCTCTCAGCCTGTACTGTGGGAACTGGTGGATGGGACTTCCCTGGCAGGGGAAGGACATGGTCCCACAAGTACGGGACAAACTCTGGCTCGTCGCCGAACACCCATTGAAGGAGAAGGGGTGACTGTGAGCGTGCTCTAACTGGAACAGACTTCTGCCCTGGGGGTTCCCTGTCGGGGCTGAAGGCGTAGAAAATGCGGCCTCGGCCGGCGTACTTACATCTGACTCCTCGGTTGCAATCTCCGCCCAGGATCTGTGGCGAGGGAACAATCTCACCGGCGATGCTGCTGCTGAAGACTGTGGTGATCCCCTTTTTGGGGTAGCTTGCCATTCATCGTCCTCTGGAAGCGGGGGCAGCTTGCAGGCCTCCTCGGCCCCAAGGGGCAATTGCTGCAAATGGTCAGCTAGGTCATGGAACAGCTGCGCTGCAGCCACTGTAACTTTCCGCTGCTCCGCAGCCATCTTGTTGCTCTCTTCACGTGCTCTGGTGGGCTGCGCCATGTCTGTACACCTCTCTGCCATTTCCGGACTGAAGAGGGATGGCCGCATGGTGCCTTTTATAAGAGGCTTCAACAAAATGCCGGCCGGCCGGAAGGACGTCATTGGTGCAGCTCTGACTTCCTGTCCCACAGGAAGTCAGACAACAGTTCCACTTCGGCATAGACGCTGCTACATGATATCCAGCATGGGACATCTTGGCGCGCTTCTTGGGTTCTTCCTTAACCCCTTCAGGTATTTTTTTTTTTAATTAGATCATTTCATTAAGTTTTACAATACAATAAAACAATTCAAAGGAGCAAGAAACAAAGAAGGTAAGAACAAACCCATCAGGGTAATGGGACCAAATAGTAGGGCACATATTATGAAAACAGGAACATACTCAAATTGGCCGCTGAGGAGACTTCAGGTACTTTTGTACTGAAGCACGTAACATGGCTTCGTTCCTAATCTTACCCATGGCCACAATACAATATTCTTCACCTCCCCCTTACTTTTTCTAGCACCCCGGCAAAGCACAATTTCAGCAACAATGTCCTGTACACTTTTGGGCGTAATTTCGGTCGCGGATTGCGACAATCCTGGACAGTTTTCTATACATATTCCTGCACAGGGGGATGACTAGTGGCACTTGCAATCACGGCATACACCCGTTTTTCATTGTGGGTGGCCTGGGTGGCTGAATTATTAAAGGCACACACCCGTATCCTGTTCGTAGGACGCCAAAAGAAATGTGGTGACTGGGGTGTTGCAGTATGTAGCAGGTGGTATAAATCCTGGGGGCAAGATGTTGTTAACCCCTTAGTGTTCGTGACGCGAGTATGTGGTTATTCCGGTATAGTAACCGCCGTCAACCAACCCAAAAATGGTTTGTAATAAAGGAATGTCCACAGCAAGGATTCTGAATAAACTGGAACTTTTACTTGAAATGTTTAGGGAACAGTCTTTACAATTATGCAGTTCCTTCAGAGGCAACCGTGACACAGGACACCTCACATGTTTGCTTGGACTTGTTATTATTGAGATATTTAGGCAGACCATTGTGCTACTGATATATTCCTTAGCTGAGGAGTAGTCACTGGATTTGTAGAGAGAATTGTAACTTACGTTTTAAAAGTGGCTGCATTTCTTTAGGCTTTGGCCTTGATGAGATGAATTTGTAGTATACAGGACTTTGTGCTTCCTTTTGAGTCCAAGAGATAAGAGAGAGTATAGAGACTACAGCCACTTATATACTAGGGGGCTGGACAAAAGCCCATTGGTTGCTAATGCTTGGAGCTCCTGTGCCCATGGAACTCTGGGTATATCACATGACAGTAGATCACATGACCAAGGAAGGTCCTATGCATTTTATACAAACTGTACAACTTTATACATATGAACTATAAAAACACATAATGAATATACACTGCATTTATGAGACAACAAGGGGGGAGCGCTGCAGGAGAGCCCTATGGACCTAAGGGACTCTTCCTGAGGGGACTTAAGGATGGTACAGGACCGGTCCTGTACCGGGAGAGCACAAAGGTTAATGTTAATTATAGAAAACTTTAATTATATAACAACTCTATTAATTTTAAGGTTAAAAATACACACTGCACACCTTGTTAATTGTAGGACACGTACATGCTGGCGTACCCACTAAATTTGAAAATGTTGTGTTAAAATAGAATAAGGCACAAAATAGTTGTGTAAGATTTTTACAGACTACGTAAATAACCCATATGTGGCACTAAAATTTTCCTTTAAAAAAAAAAAAAAAAAGCAATACAGCTTCATCCAATGCAGTACGCCCCAACCCCCCTCCCCCCCCCCCTTCCCCGTCACTCTCTAGAAACACTACTGGTAATAAAGGGTAGATAAGGAACTTTATCTACTTTTCTGATTTAAAAAAATGCTTTTGCAAGTGGGTTTCCCGGGTTTTGCTTACGTGCAATTTATTTATCAAGGTCGTATGACTTTTTGATAGGTCGCATGTAAGAAAAAGTAAGTAAAAAAAAAAAAAAAAGATAAATCTCCTTCAAAAAGTTTTTTCGGGAACTTTGTTTCTCAGCACAGACGTCTCTACCATGATATCCGTCTTCCAGAGCTTCCAAGGAGACTTCCAATAACAATACTCCAGATCACAAAAACTCTGCAGACGGCATAGATGAGGAAGGCTTCAGCAGCAGCGGAGGAGCAAGATGAGACACACAACTCGTGTTGCTTTTGGCTCCAAAGAAATGGAATCTGCATTAAGTGCAAGTTCCCACTTCAAAGGTTAGGACCATTCCCATATAATCTTACACTAAGAGCTATTCTCATACTGGCCCCACTTCATCTGTACAGCACAGTGTTTCCCAACCAGGGTATCTCCAGCTGTTACATAACTACAACTCCCAGCATGCCCTTTGGCTGTGCATGCTGGGAATTGTAGTTATGAAACAGTAGGAGGCACACAGGCCTCACCTCCTGCTGCTGCTGCCAGTCATTTCCTGCCACCGCCAGTATGCTATCCCCGCCGCTGCACACTACATGGTCGGTACCCGCTCTCGCCCTCCAGACTAGGGGTGGAACGGGTGCCGTCAGGACAGCCCAGAAGATGCCGTGATTCTTCAGCTGGTCTCAGCCGACCAATCACCATGATCGTGAGGTGGCACCAGTGCCACCTCACTCCTGCTGGGCAATGGTGATTGGTGCTGTCTCGGACAGCACCAATCACCCATATTTCCTTGGTCACCAGTGACCCATTTGGCCTGGAAAAGCCGTGATTCACCGGTCAGTATTGACTGACGAATCACAGCGATTGCCGCCAAGGGGGGATTCCCGGGACCCCCCCCCCTGGGCGATATGCCGAGGTGGCTGCTTTTAGATAACAACAGCCATCCCAGTCCAATCACCGCATCCAGAGACGTGGTGATCCCAGAAGATGGCAATGCAAATGTACATTTACATTGCAGGTCCTTAAGGGGTTAAAAATAATTGTAATAATGATACTGTTTCCACCATATCCACTTATCCAGAGATATTATGCTAGAGATATATTGTCATCCTCCATTCCTGGGAATCCACCTCTCCCCTTCTACATATCTCTGATTCCTTAATCATCCAATAGGGGGGCTTGTTTTCCCACTTATGTGCAAAATGTATCTCTAGGTGGTCAATATCTTCTGTCTCCATTACAAGCTGTATGTCCTATATGGGAAATGTGCCTTGAATTATGCAGCTCCTCGCTCACTTGTTAATGTATCAAGTGACCCAGAGCCCACCACGTGGAGGTGGCTGCATTTCGGGCTCCTCCCCACCCCCACCCCAAACCATATGTAGATCTTGTGTGACCCAATCAGCCGTCTTGTTAAATTGGTTCACATTGATCGTCAATGGCCTTTGCTGTAATACTTCTTAGCTGTGTATGTAGGAAGTAAAATGGCATCTTGAATGTGGTCATCATGCCGGTTACTGTCCGCTTGGCCATGGCCCATGCTCCAACCCAAACATTGGATACATAATTGGGCCACTTCAGTTTGCTTTTAGCATATTGCCAAGTCCGCTGCAGCCAAGACACTTTGGGCTCCGAGGCATCTTCAGAGGTTGTTGGTAAATCCATCTGGTTATCCTCCATGGTGACTGTCACATGATCGCTGTGCCTGGATTCATGTGGGTCTGAATTGTCACCTAAAGCCATGTCAATAGCCACATCTGCTCGCTGACCACGGTGCTTAATCTTCTTCCCAGGTATTTTATGGATCTCATAATATGGTGGAGTGACCTTATAATGATATAGGTTAGTATACCGCCAAAGGAAACTCGTCACGTAATGTATGAGACACACGACAGGCACCGAGAGAACTGGGATATCTGCAAAATAGCGACAGGATACAATATATTAGACCTATATTCATTCATTTATTTATGTATATATATATATGTAAATACATATGTTCATATATATGTATATATATATATATATATATACATATATATACTTTTTTTGTTAAAACTATAATTTATACGGCAAACTATCAATGTTTTATAGGCTATATGCTAGAAGATTAGATGTCATGGATCACTGTATTGTCACTGTATGAAGCTTTTTTTAAACTTATGTGTGACTAAAACATTGTTATTATAATTATATTACTACTATTATTATATTATTTCACTAATATCAGAGTAGTTTCCCATGTTTTCTTTTAGAAGGCAAAATACTTAAAGCATTGATTCACAAACTGAAATCATTTATCTCACAGGAATAAACATTTGCTCAATTGCTGTAAGAGACTTAAAGGAGTACTCTGCCTCTAGACATCTTATCCCCTATCCAAAGGATAGGGGATAAGATGTCTGATTGCAGGGGTCCCGCAGCTGGTACCCCAGCGATCTCTGTGCAGCACCCAGCGTTCATTCAGCATTCGACAGGGTCGCAACTTCACGGCCACGCCCCTCGTGAGGTAACACCACAACCTTCCCATAGACTTACATTGAGGGGGCGTGGCCCTAATGTCACAACCCCCGCCGCCCGCTCCAAGCGTTTGGAACAAAATGTGCCGAACGCTGGGGAAGCCCCCCTTTAAAGCCACCCAGGATAGACTGTACAAGAGAACATCAGTAACTTTACTGCACTCTACTATATTAACTTTACACTAATACATTCATGTTAAATCCATTTATAAACTGAAATTTTGGAAGTTTTCATTATTCCTACCTCTTAGCTTCATGGTCACCGTCCTTACAGGATCCTTTTGCCTAAATAGACAAAATTCTCTTCAATTTGCAAAATAAGCGCAGGTCTAGTAGGAGAACGTGTTCACCCGCCGAACCGAGGAAATAAGTGTTAGGGATTGGATTCTACCCTGGAGAAAGTCTCTTTGATGTGTGATGTCACAGCAGATGACATCACGTGTATGTGTATCCATTGTAATGGCTGTACTGTACTTTACTTACACTATGTACAGTTATACTGGGGGTTTACAAAGGATTTGAAGATTACAGTTTTAACCCCTTCAGGGTCACAGCCCTTTTTGGTCTTGAGGACAAAGGACATTTTCATTTTTACATTTTCATTTTTTCCTCCTCCCCTTCTAAGAGCCATAAATCTTTTAATTTTCCACCCAAAGACCAATATGAGTTGTTGTTTATTTTGCGACCAACTGTACTTTGTAATGTACGGTAACATAAAATGTACGGTACTATAAAAAAATATATATATATTATTTACGGCTGGAAATTGAAAAGAAAACCACAATTTGGCAACTTTTGAGGGTTTTCGTTTTTATTCACTGACATGTTCTTTTTATACTGCGGGTCAATGCTTGGGTAAACGCTTTACTCTTTTTGTACTGCTTCAAAAAAATATCTAACTTTTTGAACAATATAAGTATGTTTTAAACTGTATGAGGGCTAATTGTTTGCTGTATACGGAAAAATAAAAAAAAAGTTATAGAGGTCAGAAGAGGACAATTTTAAACGTACTAATTTTGGTGTAAAAGTAATGATTTTTTTTTAACAGAAGTAAAACAAAATCAAACCTTAATAAGCTGTGTATCAATTTAATCGTATGGATCTACAGAATATATATAAGGTGTCATTTTTACCGAAAAGTGCAGTGTGTAGAATCTGAACCCCCTAAAAAAAAAAAATCAGAATGGAGTTTTTTTTTCCCCCCTAGTTTTTCCGTAGATTTTGTGGTGAAATGATTGATGTCATTACAAAGTACAATAGGTGGCACAAAAAAACAGCCCTTATAGGACTCTGTATGTAGAAAATTGAAAGTGTTATGATTTTAAGAAGGTGAGGAGGTAAAAACTAAGTGCAAAAATGAAAAAACCTGTCCTGAAGGGGTTAAAAATATATAAATACCGTATATCCCGGCGTATAAGACGACTTTTTAACCCCAAATTTTCTTCTGAAAAGCCGGGGGTCGTCTTATACGCCGGGTATTGAGGTCCGGGATAGGAAAACTTCTGACTATCTGCCCGGGCGGGCTCCTGTGTGTAGCTGCAGGCGGGGGCCGGCCAGAGCAAGTAAAAACTAATACTGTATACTAAAAACCAGGGTGCCTCCAGCTGTTGTGAAACTACAACTCCCAGCACGGCAAAGTTGGGGGTCGTCTTATACGCCAAGTCATCTTATACGCCGGCATGGTCACTGCACCTGCACTCACATTTAAAGAAGATCTGTAGTGCTTATAACTTATCCCCCATCCTAAGGATAGGGTATAAGTTATAGATCACTGGGGGGTACGAGCGATCGGGCCCCCCGCCATCTTCTGTACGGGGCCACAGTTATGTACAGGAAAGGGGGTGTTCCATCCCCGCTTGACGCGGCAGCGGGCACGCCCCTCCATGTATTTCTATGGGAGTCATGGAAGGGCGTGCCGGCTGCCGCGTCATGCGGGAACAGAATGCCCCCTTTCCTGTTCATTGCCACGGCCCCATACAGGAGATCGCGGGGGGCCCCAGTGCCCGGACCCCCCCGCGATTTATAACTCATCCCCTATCCTTAGGTTGGGGTATAAGTTATAAGCACTAAAGATCTCCTTTAACCTGTTGGGGACGGAGGGCATACCTATACGCCCTCCGCCCACCACCTTTCTATAATGCGGGGCCACGCCGTGGCCCAGCGTCATAGCGGGTCGGGCCAGGCCCCTAACAACAGCCGGGAGCCGAGGCTAATAGCGAGCAGCACTGATCGTGGTTTCGCGCGCTATTAACCCTTTAGATGCAGCGTTCAACTTGATCACTGTCCGAACGCCAAATGACTGCTCAGTGCCTGAGATCCAGGTATGAGCAGTCAAGCGGCAGAATCATTGATCAATGGTTTCCTATGAGAAACCATTGATCAATGTAAAAGATCAGTGTGTGCAGTGTTATAGCTCCCTATGGGAGCTATAACATTGAAAAAAAAAAGTGAAAAAAGCTTGAATCACCCCCCTTTTTCCGTAAAAAAAAAATCCAAAAACTGTGTAAATAAACATATATGGTATCGCCGCATGCAGAAATGTCAGAATTATAAAAATATATAGTTAATTAAACCGCACAGTCAATGGTATACGTGCAAAAAATAAGCCATCATATGGATTTTGTGGGGTTGTGATCTTTAACCCCTTCAGGACCAAGCCCATTTTGGCCTTAAGGACCAGAGCGTTTTTTGCACATCTGACCACTGTCACTTTAAACATTAATAACTCTGGAATGCTTTTAGTTATCATTCTGATTCCGAGATTGTTTTTTCGTGACATATTCTACTTTAACATGGTGGTAAATTTTTGTGGTAACTTGCATCCTTTCCTTGTGAAAAATCCTAAAATTTGATGAAAAATTAGAAAATTTTGCATTTTTCTAACTTTGAAGCTCTCTGCTTGTAAGGAAAATGTATATTACAAATAAAAAAATTTTTTATTCACATATACAATATGTCTACTTTATGTTTGCATCATAAAAGTGACGAGTTTTTACTTTTGGAAGACACCAGAGGGCTTCAAAGTTCAGCAGCAATTTTCCAATTTTTCACAAAATTTTCAAACTCACTATTTTTCAGGGACCAGTTCAGGTTCGAAGTGGATTTGAAGGGTCTTCATATTAGAAATACCCCACAAAAGACCCCATTATAAAAACTGCACCCCCCAAAGTATTCAAAATGACATTCAGTCATCATTTTAACCCTTTAGGTGTTTCACAGGAATAGAAGCAAAGTGAAGGAGAAAATTCACAATCTTCATTTTTTACACTCGCATGTTCTTGTAGACCCAATTTTTGAATTTTTACAAGGGGTAAAAGGAGAAAATGTATACTTATATTTGTAGCCCAATTTCTCTCGAGTAAGCACATACCTCAAATGTCTATGTAAAGTGTTCGGCGGGCGCAGTAGAGGGCTCAGAAGGGAAAGAGCGACAAGGGGATTTTGGAGAGTACGTTTTTCTGAAAACGTACGGGCTTGTATGGGCACTTAATCTGTGATTTGTTGTTTTCATCGGTACCACATTTGTGTATATGTGATTTTTGATGACTTTTTATTCCTTTTTTTTTTTTTTTCCGGGATGTGATCACAATTCAGCATTGGACTTTGTTATTTTTATGTTTTATGTCGTTCACCGTATGGAGTCATTAACGTTATATTTTAGTCATTCAGACTATTCTACCAAATATGTTTAACCCCTTAAGGACACATGACGTACTGGAACGTCATGTGTCCACTCCCGATCTATAACGCGGGGCCACGGCGTGGCCCCGCGTCATAGCGGGTCGGGCCCGGCCTCTAACAACGGCCGGGACCCGTGGCTAATAGCGCGCGGCATTGATCGCTGTGCCGCGCGCTATTAACCCTTTAGACGCGGCGTTCAAAGTTGAACGCCGCGTCTAAAGTGAAACCGAAAGCATCCCGGCTAGCTCAGTGGGCTGTTCGGGATAGCCGCGGTGAAATCGCGGCATCCCGAACAGCTGACAGGACAGCGGGAGGGCCCCTACCTGCCTCCTCGCTGTCCGATCGCCGAATGACTGCTCAGTGCCTGAGATCCAGGCATGAGCAGTCATCCGGCAGAATCGTTGATCACTGGTTTCTTATGAGAAACCAGTGATCAACATAGAAGATCAGTGTGTGCAGTGTAATAGGTCCCTATGGGACCTATAACACTGCAAAAAAAAAGTGAAAAAAAAAAGTGAATAAACATCATTTAACTCCTCCCCTATTAAAAGTTTGAATCACCCCCCTTTTCCAATAAAAAAAAAAACACAGTGTAAATAAAAATAAAAATAAACATATGTGGTATCACCGCGTGCAGAAATGTCCGAATTATAAAAATATATCATTAATTAAACCGCTCGGTCAATGGCGTGCGCGCAAAAAAATTCCAAAGTCCAAAATAGTGCATTTTTGGTCACTTTTTATATCATTTAAAAATGAATAAAAAGTGATCAATAAGTCCTATCAATGCACAAATGGTACCGTTAAATACTTCAGATCATGGCGCAAAAAATGAGCCCTCATACCGCCCCATACACGGAAAAATAAAAAAGTTATAGGGGTCAGAAGATGACAATTTTAAACGTATTAATTTTCCTGCATGTAGTTATGATTTTTTCCAGAAGTCCGACAAAATCAAACCTATATAAGTAGGGTATCATTTTAATCGTATGGACCTACAGAATACATATCAGGTGTCATTTTTACCAAAAAATGTACTACGTAGAAACGGAAGCCCCCAAAAGTTACAAAACAGCGTTTTTTTTTCAATTTTGTCGCACAATGATTTTTTTTCCTGCTTCACCACAGATTTTTGGGCAAAATGACTGACGTCATTACAAAGTAGAATTGGTGGCGCAAAAAATAAGCCATCATATGGATTTTTAGGTGTAAATTTGAAAGAGTTATGATTTTTTAAAGGCAAGGAGCAAAAAACGAAAATGCAAAAACGGAAAAACCTCCGGTCCTTAAGGGGTTAAAAAAATGAATTCCCCCTCTTTTCCCATTTTACAAAAAAAAAATTTTTTTTTAAATAAAATAAAATTTTTGCAAATCTGACCACTGTCACTTTATATATGAATAACTCTGAGATGCTTTTACTTTTCATTCTTATTCTGAGATTGTTTTTTCGTGACATATTCTACTTTAACATAGTGGTAATTTTTGTCGTTACTTGAATCTTTTCTTGTTGAAAAATCCCAAAATATAGAAAATTTAGCATTTTTCTGCCTGTAAGGAAAATGGACATTCCAAATTATATATTGATTCACAAATACAATGGGGGACATTTATCAAGGGATTTAGAGCTCTTTTTTTGCTTACAAAAGTCGCAGAAAAAGTCGCATTAGCACTTAAGCAATTTTTTGTGCGACTTTTGGCTGTAAGCAAAAAGCTACAAAAAAGCATACGAAAGTAAATTTTTTTTTTTACTTTTCAGTGGTCAGGGATTTATCAAGTGCGAAAGTCGCATAAAAAGTCGCAAGCCCTCAAAAACTGCATAAATATAAGCCAGCTCGGAGCTGGCACACAAAACGGCTTTTGAGAGCAAATTTTATATTTCCCGCTGGCAGCCGTGATCACAGCTCCAGCGGGAAATATATTGCAACTGTACAAAGGAGCCCGAGCTGGCATCACTCTGCAGCCGCCCAGCTCTGTCTGATTCTAACCCCGCTACCCTAACATAATGACACCCCCCCTTGTTTCCCACCCGCCTGCGCTGCACATCTCCCATCTGTCTGCTACCTGTTGCAAGACTACAACTCCCAGCATGTCCATACAGTGAGGGCATGCTGGGAGTTGTAGTATTGTAGCGGGCGGACAATGTGCGGCGCGGGCAGGTGGAAGACAAGGGGGGTGGGGGTTATATAAAGCAGTGTCCCCATCCCCATCATTGTATTAGGGTAGCGGGGATAGAATCGGAGGAACCCGGGCGGCTGAAGACTGATTCCAGCCTGGGCTCCTTTTAACAAACCTCGGCGCAGTGGAGTTTCTATTTCCCTTAATGTAATTTCATATTTCCCGCTGGGTCCCGTAATTGGCCAGGACCGAGCAGCCAATCACGGGAAATTTGATATTACATTAGGGACTAAAAGCTCCGCGGCTCCGCTAGATGTTAAAAGGAGACGGGCTGGCATCAGTCTGCACCCTCCCGGGCTCCTAAGATATCCTGCGGCGCCGTGGTAAGGTGCCCGGGCTAACCTCACTCAGCAGCCCCCCACGGGACTCCCACAGCCGTCAGGGAGATGTGTAGGTGCCGTCCCTGTCATCCCTCAGCACTGCGGTACACACCGAGAGATGGCAGGGACGGCTTCTGCACATCTCCCTGCCTGGCTGAGGGAGTCCCGAGCGGCTGCAGTGTTATGTCAGCCCGGGCTCCTTACTACAGCGCCGCAGAGTTTGGTGTAATTTCAAATTTCCCGCTGGGTCCCGTGTCACGTGACGACAGGAAATATGAAATTACAGTGATTCTCTGATCACTGCAGCCAAGGAGCGGAGCGCATTACCACCCGCTTCTCTGGCTGGCACGACTACAACTCCCAGCATGTCCTTACAGGAAGGGCATGCTGGGAGAGTTGTGTGCGTGGGGGGGTTGACAAGCTTGTCACCTGCCCCCCTGCCGCAAAACTACAACTCCCAGCATACCCTTACAGTAAGAGCATGCTGGGAGTTGTAGGGGGGGGGGGGGTGACAATCTCCCACACCACATGACTACAACTCCCAGCATGCCCTTACTGTAAGGACATGCTGGGAGTTGTAGTTGTGTGGCAGGTGACAGGCTTTTCACCTGCCCCCCTAAAACTCCCAGCATGCCCTTACAGTAAGGATATGCTGGGAGTTGTAGTCATGTGGTGCGGGAGATGGTTACCCCCGCACCCCCCCCCCCCCACACACACACACACTACAACTCCCAGCATATCCTTACTGTAAGGGCATGCTGGGAGTTGTAGGGGGGCAGGTGACAAGCCTGTCACCTGCCCTCTGCGGCACAAATACAACTCCCAGCATGTCCTTACAATAACGATATGTTGGGAGTTGTAGTGTGTGCGTGGGGGGGGGGGGGGGGGTAACAATCTCCCGCATCACATGACTACAACTCCCAGCATATCCTTACTGTAAGGGCATGCTGTGAGTTGTAGTCATGTGGTGCGGGAGATTGTCACCCCCCCCTACAACTCCCAGCATGCTCTTACTGTAAGGGCATGCTGGGAGTTGTAGTCAGGCGCGGACGGGTGACAATAAATGTATTAACCTATTTTTCTTTTTTTCTCCTCATTTCAGATCCATGTATCCTGTGGACTACTTCGGATTTGGTGGACTGCTTCAATGACCAGCGTCTTTTTTAACCCCTTCCCGCAGAATGTCATATATAAACGCCGGGTTGTGCAGTGCGTTCGCGCATCCCGGCGTTTATAAATGACAATCAGTTAACCCGGCGATGCGCAGCATCGCACGAGTTAACTGGCAGAAGTCCCGCTGTTTCCAGCAGGGGACAACTTCTGCTTCACCCCCAGGACCATCCATTGATGGTCCTGGTCAGCGATCACTGTGATTGGTCCCTGTGGACCAATCACAGTGATCTGGGGTGAAAGTTCAGATCCCCCGCACTGCCCGCCCATGGAAGTCGGGCAGAACGGGGGACGATGGCTGCGGGGGCTCGCGGGGACCTGCGGCATAGGGGGGGAACATCAGGGGACCGGCGGCCTTACCTGGCGGGACCGAGGAGCAGCGGCAGGACCGGCCACGTGGACAAGCAGCGACGGGACCGGCAGGTAAGTATATGGTCCTCAGAAGCAGCAGTGAAGATCTTCACTGCTGCTTCTAGGAGTCTGAAAACTACAACTCCCAGCATGCCTAGACAGCCTTTGGCTGTCTGGGCATGCTGGGAGTTGTAGTTTTGCAACATCTGGAGGGCCCCAGTTTGGAGACCATTGTATAATGGTCTCCAATCTGTGCTCTTCCAGCTGTTGCAAAACTACAACTCCCAGTATGCACTGACTGTCCAGGCATGCTGGGAGTTTTAGTTCAGCAACATCTAGCCCTTCAGATGTTGCCGAACTACAACTCCCAGCATGCCCTTCAGCTGTCTGGGCATGCTGGGAGTTGTAGTTTTGCAACAACTGGAGACACACTGGTTGGGAAACATTGTCTGTTTGTAACTCAGTGTTTCCTAACCTGTGTGCCTCCAGCTATTGCAAAACTATAACTCCCAGCATGCACTAACAGACCATGCATGCTGGGAGTTGTGGTTTTGCAACAGCTGGTGCACCCCCCCCCCCCCTGTGAATGTACAGGGTACATTCACATGGGCGAGGCCTTTACAGTGGTTTTCTCGCATCTTGAGATGCAGCAAATTTTGCGCCGGGAAACTCGCTGTAATCCCCCGCGCATGTGACTGTACCCTAAAAACACTACACTACACTACACTAACACAAAATAAAATTAAAAGTTAAAAACACTACATATACACATACCCCTACACAGCCCCCCTCCCCCAATAAGCCCCCCTCCCCCTCTGGTACGCCACTGTTTCAAAAGCAGAGCCTCCAGCTGTTGAAAAACAACAACTCCCAGTATTGCCGGACAGCCGTTGACTGTCCACGCATGCTGGGAGTTTTGCAACAGCTGGAGGCACCCTTTTTGGGAATCACTGGCGTAGAATACCCCTATGTCCACCCCTATGCAAATCCCTAATTTAGGCCACAAATGCCCACGGTGCTCTCACTTTGGAGCCCTGTCGTATTTCAAGGCAACAGTTTAGGGCGACATATGGGGTATCGCCGTACTCGGGAGAAATTGCGTTACAAGGTTTGGGGGGCTTTTTCTTCTTTAACCCTTCATGAAAAGGAAATGTTGGGGTCTACACCAGAATGTTAGTGTAAAAATTTTTGATTTTTTACACTAACATGCTGATGTTGCCCTATACATTTTCAGAAGAGGTAAAAGGGAAAAAAGCCCCCCAAAATTTGTAACGCAATTTCTCCTGACTACAGAGATACCCCATATGTGAGCGCAAAGTGCTCTGGGGGCGCACAACAAGGCCCAGAAGGGAGAGCGCACCATGTACATTTGAGGTGATTTGCACAGGGGTGGCTGATTGTTACAGCGGTTTTGACAAACGCAAAAAAAACAAAACCCCACATGTGACCCCATTTCGGAAACGACACCCCTCACGAAATGTAATGAGGGGTGCAGTGAGAATTTACCCCCCCCCCACAGGTGTCTGACGGATCTTTGGAACAGTGGTCCGTGAAAATGAAAACTTGTACAGCCCACTGTTACAAAGATCTGTCAGACACCAGTGGGGGGCAAATGCTCACTGTACCCCTTGTTACGTTCCTCAAGGGGTCTCGTTTCCAAAATGGTATGCCATTTGTTTTTTTTTTTGCTGTTCTGGCACCAGAGGGGCTTCCTAAATGCGATATGCCCCCCGAGCAAAATTTGCTCTCAAAAAGCCAAATATGGCTCCTTCTCTTCTGAGCATTGTAGTTCGCCCATAGTGCACTTCAGTTCAACTTATGGTGTACCTCCATAATCAGAAGAGAAGGGGTTACAAATATTGGGGAGTATTTCCTGCTATTAACCCTTGCAAAAATGTGAAATTTGGGGGGAAACACACATTTTAGTGGAAAAATTATATATATTTTTTTTACATATGCAAAAGTCGTGAAACACCTGTGGGGTAATAAGGCTCACTTTATTCCTTATTACAATCCTCAAGGGGTCTAGTTTCCAAAATGGTATGCCATGTGTTTTTTTTTTTTTTTTTTTGTTGTTCTGGCACCATAGGGGCTTCCTAAATGCGACATGCCCCCCGAGCAAAATTTGCTCTCAAAAAGCCAAATATGACTCCTTCTCTTCTGAGCATTGTAGTTCGCCCATAGTGCACTTCAGGTCAACTTATGGGGTACCTCCATACTCAGAAGAGAAGGGGTTACAAATATTGGGGGGTATTTCCTGCTATTAACCCTTGGAAAAATGTGAAATTTGGGGGGAAACACACATTTTAGTGAAAAATCTAAAAAAAAATTTACATATGCAAAAGTCGTGAAACACCTGTGGGGTATTAAGGCTCACCTTATTCCTTGTTATGTTCCTCAAGGGGTCTAGTTTCCAAAATGGTATGCCATGTGAGGGTTTTTTGCTGTTCTGGCACCATAGGGGCTTCCTAAATGCAACATGCCCCCCAAAAACCATTTCAGAAAAACTTACCCTCCAAAATTCCCTTATCGCTCTTTCCCTTCTGAGCCCTCTACTGCGCCCGCCGAACACTTTACATAGACATATGAGGTATGTGCTTACTCGAGAGAAATCGGGCTACAAATATAAGTATACATTTTCTCCTTTTACCCCTTGTAAAAATTCAAAAATTGGGTCTACAAGAACATGCGAGTGTAAAAAATTAAGATTGTGAATTTTCTCCTTCACTTTGCTTCTATTCCTGTGAAACACCTAAAGGGTTAAAATGATGACTGAATGTCATTTTGAATACTTTGGGGGGTGCAGTTTTTATAATGGGTCTTTTGTGGGGTATTTCTAATATGAAGACCCTTCAAATCCACTTCAAACCTGAACTGGTCCCTGAAAAATAGTGAGTTTGAAAATTTTGTGAAAATTGGAAAATTGCTGCTGAACTTTGAAGCCCTCTGGTGTCTTCCAAAAGTAAAAACTTGTCACTTTTATGATGCAGACTTAAAGTAGACATATTGTATATGTGAATAAAATTTTTTTTTTATTTGTAATATACATTTTCCTTGCAAGCAGAGAGCTTCAAAGTTAGAAAAATGCAAAATTTTCAAATTTTTCATCAAATTTTAGGATTTTTCACAAGGAAAGGATGCAAGTTACCACAAAAATTTACCACCATGTTAAAGTAGAATATGTCACGAAAAAACAATCTCGGAATCAGAATGATAACTAAAAGCATTCCAGAGTTATTAATGTTTAAAGTGACAGTGGTCAGATGTGCAAAAAACGCTCTGGTCCTTAAGGCCAAAATGGGCTTGGTCCTGAAGGGGTTAAACCTGTTTAATGTTAATGAGAGTGTTTTTTTGGAATAAATTTTTTTGAAACGTGTTTTTTTTTTAACTACTTAAAAGGCTTAGTAGTGGAAGCTGTCTAATAGACGGAATCCATTACTAAGCCTATGCTTAGTGTTAGCCCCCAACACAGCTAGCGCTAACCTCCAATTATTACCCCAGTACCCACCGCCACAGGGGTACCGGGAAGAGCCGGTGCCAATAGGCCCGAAGCATCAAATATGGCGCTCCTGGGCCTAGGCGGTAACGGGCTGGCATTAATTAGGCTGGGGAGGGCCAGTAACAATGGTCCTCGCCCACCCTGGTATCATCAGGCTGTTGCTGCTTGGTTGGTATTTGGCTGAAAATAAAAATAGGGGGAACCCTATGCGTTTTTTTTTTAATAATTATTCATGCAAAACAAAGATAAGGTTCCCCCTATTTTTATCCAAATACCAACCAAGCAGCAACAGCCTGATGTTACCAGGGTGGGCAAGGACCATTGTTATTGGCCCTCCCAAGCCTAAATAACACCAGCCTGTTACCGCCTAGGCCCAGGAGCGCCATATTTGAGGCTCTGGGCCTGGTGGTACCGCCTCCTCCCAGCACCCCTGTGGTGGTGGGTACCGGGGAAATAATTGGGGGTTAGCGCTAGCTGTTTTGGGGGCTAATGCTAAGCCTCAGCTTAATAATGGACTCTGTCTATAATACTGCTTCCACTACTAAGCCTGCCAAGTATATTTAAAAAAAAAACATCACATTTAAAAAAAATGTATTCCAAAAAAACACTCCCCCAAAAGTCCTCATTAACCATTTTATTAACATTAAACCAAAAAAATGCTAATCACTGCACTCCCCTGAATCTAAAGTAATCCACAAGATACACGGATCTGAAATGAGAAGACAAAAAATGAGTTAGTACATTTAGAGGAAAAAAAAAAGTGGTAAAAAGGGTAAAAAAAAAACATACATACCGTATATACTCGAGTATAAGCCGAGTTTTTCAGCACGATTTTTCGTGCTGAAAACACCCCCCTCGGCTTATATTCGAGTGACCTCTCCGCCCTCAGTGGTCTTCAGCCTGCGGACCTCCAGATGTTTCAAAACTACAACTCCCAGTAAGCCAGGGCAGCCATCGGCTGTCCGGGCGTGCTGGGAGTTGTAGTTTTGAAACCTCTGAAGGTCCGCAGGTTAAAGACCACTGCGGCCTTTAACATCATCCAGCCCCCCCTCTCACCCCCTTTAGTTCTGTACTCACCTCCGCTCGGCGGGACGGTGCTCCGCTGGTCCGGTGCTGCAGGACTGTGCGGTGGGAGGTCGTCCGGTGGGATAGTGGTTCCGGGCTGCCATCTCAAGGCAAGGCAACGCCTCTATTTCGGGCCCGAAGCGCGGAGAAGAGGCCCCCCCGGTGAAGATGGCAGCCCGGAACCACTATCCCACCGGACGACCTCCCCACCGGACAGTACTGCAGCACCGGACCAGCGGAGCACCGTCCCGCCGAGCGGATGTGAGTACAGAACTAAAGGGGGTGAGAGGGGGGGCTAGATGATATTGAAGGCCGCAGTGGTCTTCAACCTGCGGACCTCCAGAGGTTTCAAAACTACAACTCCCAGCAAGCCCGGACAGCCGATGGCTGCCCGGGCTTGCTGGGAGTTGTAGTTTTGAAACCTCTGGAGGTCCGCAGAAGACCACTGTATCAGACATTGACAAGCGGTTATGATGAAGGTGGGGGGGGGGCTGATGACAAGGGGATGATGACAAGGGGATGATAAAGGGGGGGTGTGGGATGATGACAAGGGGATGATGAAGGGGGGTGTGGGATTATGAAAAGGGGATGATGAAGGGAGTGGGGATGATGACAAGGGGATGATGACAAGGGGATGATGAAGGGGGGTGTGGGATTATGACACGGGGATGATGAAGGGGGTGGGGATGATGACAAGGGGATGATGACAAGGGGATGATGAAGGGGGGTGTGGGATTATGACAAGGGGATGATGAAGGGAGTGGGGATGACGACAAGGGGATGAGGACAAGGGGATGATGAAGGGGGTGTGTGGGATTATGACAAGGGGATGATGAAGGGGGTGGGGATTATGAAAAGGGGATGATGACAAGGGGATGATGAAGGGGGTGGGGATGATGACAAGGGGATGATTACAAGGGGATCGGCTGTCCGGGCTTGCTGGGAGTTGTAGTTTTGAAACCTCTGAAGGTCCGCAGGTTGAAGACCACTGCGGCCTTCGACATCATCCAGCCCCCCCTCTCACCCCCTTTAGTTCTGTACTCACCTCCGCTCGGCGGGACGGTGCTCCGCTGGTCCGGTGCTGCAGGACTGTGCAGTGGGAGGTCGTCCGGTGGGATAGTGGTTCCGGGCTGACATCTTCACCGTGGGGGCCTCTTCTCTGCGCTTCGGGCCCGGAATAGTCACATTGCCTTGACGACAACGCAGGGGGACGTTCATTACCAACGTCCGTCTGCGTCGTCATCAAGGCAACGCCTCTATTTCGGGCCCGAAGCGCGGAGAAGAGGCCCCCCCCCCGGTGAAGATGGCAGCCCGGAACCACTATCCCACCGGACGACCTCCCCACCGGACAGTTCTGCAGCACCGGACCAGCGGAGCACCGTCCCGCCGAGCGGATGTGAGTACAGAACTAAAGGGGGTGAGAGGGGGGGCTAGATGATATTGAAGGCCGCAGTGGTCTTCAACCTGCGGACCTCCTGAGGTTTCAAAACTACAACTCCCAGCAAGCCCGGACAGCCGATGGCTGCCCGGGCTTGCGGGGAGTTGTAGTTTTGAAACCTCTGGTGGTCCGCATAAGACTACTGTATCAGACATTGACAAGCGGTGATGATGAAGGTGGGGGGGGGGGGGCTGATGACAAGGGGATGATGACAAGGGGATGATGAAGGGGTGTGTGTGGGATGATAACAAGGGGATGATGAAGGGGGGGTGGGATTATGACAAGGGGATGATGAAGGGAGTGGGGATGATGACAAGGGGATGATGACAAGGGGATGATGTTTTGGGGGTGTGGGATTATGACAAGGGGATGATGAAGGGAGTGGGGATGACGACAAGGGGATGAGGACAAGGGGATGATGAAGGGGGGGTGTGGGATTATGACAAGGGGATTATGAAGGGGGGTGGGGATTATGAAAAGGGGATGATGACAAGGGGATGATGAAGGGGGTGGGGATGATGACAAGGGGATGATGAAGGGGGGTGTGTGGGATGATGACAAGGGGATAATGAAGGGGGGGTGTGGGATGATGACAAGGGGATGATGAAGGGGGGGTGATGACAGGCGGTGATGATGAAGGGGGGGATGATGACAGGCGGTGATGATGAAGGGGGAATGATGACAGGCGGTGATGATAAAGGGGGGATGATGACAGGCGGTGATGATGAAGGGGGATGATGACAGGGTGATGATGAAGGGGGGATGATGACAGGCGGTGATGATGAAGGGGGGATGATGACAGGTGGATGATGAAGGGGGTGTTAATGACGGAGGTCTGGATGATGTACTTCCCACCCTAGGCTTATACTTGAGTCAATAACTTTTCCTGGGATTTTGGGGTGAAATTAGGGGCCTCGGCTTATATTCGGCTCGGCTTATACTCGAGTACATACGATATATATATATATATATATATATATATATATATATATATATATATATATATATTTATATATATATATTTATACATATATATATATATATATATATATATATATAATATATATATATAATATATATATATATATATATATATATATATAGATAAAAAATGTCAAAGCTGCAAAATTGTGTTCTGTAGTCATTTATTGGTTTTTGCTTATGTGTGCAAAAAAAAAAATGGTATTCAAAAGTGATTTATTGGTTTTTGCTTATGTAAGCCAAATTTATCAACCCCCTGTAGTAGTTTAATAATGTGTCACACAAAGCAAAACCAAAAGCAAGAAAAAAATGCCAACAGAACTCGATTACCAAAGCAACAATGATAAATGTCCCCGAATATGTCTACTTTATGTTTGCATCATAAAGTTTTCATGTTTTTATTTTTTTTTAAGACATTAGAGGGCTTCAAAGTATAGCAGCATTTTTTCAAACTTTTCACGAAAAATAAAAAATCAGAATTTTTCAGGGACCAGTTAAGTCTGAAGTGGATTTGAGGGGCCTTTCTGTGAGAAATATACCACAAATGACCCCATTGTAGAAACTGCACCCCTCAAAGTATTCAAATGCCATTAAGAAAGTTTGTTAACCCTTTAGGTGTTTCACAGGAACAGCAGCAAAGTGGAGGAGAAAAATTAAGATTTCCATTTTTTATACTAACATGTTCATGTGGCCCAATTTTTTTTTACATTTTTGTAAGGGTTCTTAGGAGAAAAAGTCCCACAAAATTTGTAGCCCAACTTCTCTTGAGTATGGAAATACCTCATATATTGACGCAAAGTGCTCTGTGGGCCCACAACATGGCTCAAAAGGGAAAGAGCAACTGTGGGATTTTAGAGGGTGAATATTGCTGAAATGGTTTTTGGGGGGCATGTTGCATTTAGCAAGCCCCCATGGTGTCAGAACAGCAAAAAAAAACACATGGCACACTATTTGGGAAACGACACCCCTCCAGGAACGTAACAAGGGGTACAGCGAACCTTAACACCTCACGTGAAAAATTAGATTTTTATATCCCTTGTTATGTTCCATGAGGGATGCAGTTTCCAAAATGGGGTCACATGTGGGTATTTTTTTTGTGTGTTTATGTCAGAACCGTTGCAACTATCAGCCACCTCTGTGCAAATCACCAATTTAGGCCTCAAATGTACATATTGCGCTCTCACTCCTGAGCCTTGTTGTGCATCCGCAGAGCATTGTACGCCCACATATGGGGTATTTCCGTACAAATTTTGGGGGTCTTTTTTGAAAATAAAAAGTATGGGACAACACCAGCATGTTAGTGTAAAAAAACATACTGGTGTAGACCCCAACTTTTCCATTTCATAAGGGGTAAAATTAGAAAAAGCCCCCAAAATATGTAACGCAATTTCTCCCGAGTACGGAAATACCCCATATGTGTCCCTAAACCGTTTCCTTGAAATATGACAGGGCTCCAAAGTGAGAGAGCGCAATGCGCATTTGAGGACTAAATTAGAGATTTGCATAGGGGAGGACCCAGATGCAAGCATTACAATTGACTCTGCTACCATAAATACCCTACAGCAGTGTTTCCAAAACAGGGTGCCTCCAGCTGTGGCAAAACTCCCAGCATGCCTGGACAGTTAATGGCTGTCCGGCAATGCTGGAAGTTGTTGTTTTGCAACAGTCGGAGGCTCCTTTTTGCAAACAGTGCCGTACCAGACGTTTTAAATTTTTATGGGGGTCAAACCTCCAGCTGTTGCAAAACTTCAACTCTCAACATGGACTCAGAGACCGTGCATGCTGGGAGTTGTAATTTTGCCACAGCTGGAGGCCCACCGGTGAGGACAGCCGTGTTAGGTAGGGAACAGATAAACTCAGTGCTTCCCCACCAGGGTGCCTCCAGCTGTTACAAAACGAACACTCCCAGCATAAACGGTCTGTCAGTGCATGCTGGGAGTTGTAGTTTTGCAACAGCTGGAGGCACACTGGTGGGGAAACACTGAGTTAGGTTCTGTTACCTAACTGTGTTTCGTCACCAGTGTGCTTCTTGCTGTGGCAAAACTACAACTCCCAGCATGCACTGATGGCCAAAGGACATGCTGGGAGTTGTAGTTATGCAACAGCTTGAGGCACGTGTGGTGCTTGTTTATAGGTCCCCATAGCCATAGCCAGAGTCCCTAGGACGTCGGGGTCCTTTTGTATAGTCCGGGCTTGCTGGGAGTTGTAGTTTTGAAACCTCTGGAGGTCCGAAGGGTTGAAGACCACTGCGGCCTTCAACATCATCCAGCCCCCCCTCTCACCCCCTTTAGTTCTGTACTCACCTCCGCTCGGCGGGACGGTACTCCGTTGGTCCGGTGCTGCAGGACTGTCCGGTGTGGAGGTCGTCCGGTGGGATAGTGGTTCCGGGCTGCCATCTTCACCGGGGGGGCCTCTTCTTCGCGCTTCGGGCCCAGAATAGTCACGTTGCCTTGACGACAACGCAGGGGGATGTTCATTACCAACGTCCGTCTGCGTCGTCGTCAAGGCAACGCCTCTATTTCGGGCTCGAAGCGCGGAGAAGAGGCCCCCCGGTGAAGATGGCAGATGTATAAACGATAACTTCCAGCATGGCAAGTCAGCAGTTTGCTGTTTGTGCATGCTGGGAGTTGTAGTTTTGCAACATCTGGAGGGCCACAGTTTAGAGATCACTGCACAGTGATCTCCAAACTGTGGCCCTCCAGATGTTGCAAAACTACAAATCCCAGCATGCCCTGACAGCCAACAGCTGTCTGGGCATGCTGGGAGTTGTAGTTTAGCAACATAAGGAGGCTTACGGTTTACAGAAATCACTGCATGGTGACAATCAGATGTCCAAGACAGCTGATGTCCCCTAGACAGGAGCACTAGGATGGGTATGGGGGGGTTATAGGGGTCTGTTTGATGTTTTATTTCACACAGAGCTCACACAGCTCCAATCTCCTCACAGATCTCCCTACACTGAGGAGATCGGAGCTGTGAAAGGCAGTTTTTTTCAACTGCCTCTGCTGTGATTGGTCAATCTGGATTGATTGACCAATCACAACAATCAGGGGGCCAGGCCATCCATGAGGTGACCCGCGGACGATGTCTGTGATGATCAGCTGTCTATGAAAGCTGAAGTCACTTCAATGTCACAGCATGTTTCCATGTTTACATGCTGTGACAGTTTAGCTTCAGGACGAGCCGGCTCATCTAACGCGGCAAGTACTCGCTGATTAGGACGATCAATTAATACTGATCGGTAATATCGACAATCTACTTCTCTGGTCTGCCAACGTCACAAAATGTGGGCTCAAAACTGAGCAAAAAAGCCCCCAGAGTACGGATATTCATGGTGCGGCATAGTATGTTTTTAATACTTTTTTTATTTCTGAGGACGGTGGATGGGTTTTTGCGGGATAGTTGGAGTGCAGCTATTTAGTGCCAGGCAGGCTAGTTAGGGTGTCACCAGATGCGGTACCCCCCCTGTCACTCTCTAGCAATGCTACTGGTAATAAAGGGTAGATAAAGAACTTCAGCTATTTACATAAGGGAAAACTTTTCTGCTTTAACCCCTTAAGGATCGAGGTCATTTTGGCCTTAAGGACCAGAGCATTTTTTGCACATCTGACCACTGTCACTTTAAGCATTACTAACTCTGGGATGCTTTTACTTATGAAGTTGATTCCGAGATAGTTTTTTCGTGACATATTCTACTTTATCATAGTGGTAAGTTTTCGTCAATACTTGCATCATTTCTTGGTAAAAAATTCAAAAATTTTAAAATTTTGCTTTTTTTTTTAACCTTGAAGCTCTCTGCTTGTGAGGAAAATAGACATATCAAATAAATTATATGTTGATTCACATATACAATCTCTTCATGTTTGCATCATAAAGTTGACATGTTTTTTTTTTACTTTTGGAAGACATCAGTGGGCTTCAAAGTTCAGCAGCAATTTTCAAATTTTTCTCAAAATTTTCAAAATCTGAATTTTTCAGGGACCAGTTCAGATTTGAAGTGGATTTGAGGGGTCTTCATATTAGAAATACCCCATAAATTACCCCATTATAAAAACTGCACCCATCAAAGTATACAAAATTATATTCAGAATGTTTGTTAACCCTTTAGGTGTTTAACAGGAATAGCAGTAAGTTTAAGGAGAAAATTGAAGACCCAGTATTTACACCCCACTGGCGTTTGGCAGATCTTTGGAACTGTAAGCTGTGCAAATGAAAAATTACATTTTTCATTTTCAAGGACCACTGTTCCAAAAATCTGTCAGACACCTGTGGGGCGTAAATGCTCACTGTACCCCTTATTACATTACTTGAGGGGTGTAGTTTCCAAAATGGGGTCACATGTGGGAGGGGTCCATTGTTCTGGCTCTATGGGGGCTTTGTAAACACACGTGGCCTTCAATTCCGGACAAAATTTATCTTCAAAAGCCCAATGGTGCTCCTTCTCTTCTGAGCATTGTAGTTCACCCGCAGAGCACTTTACATCCACATATGGGGTATGTTCTTACTCAGAAGAAATGGGGTTACAAATTTTGGGGGGCTTTTTCATATTTTCCCTTGTGAAAATGAAAAATTTAGGTTAACACCAGCATATTATGTTTAGTTTTTTTTTTCTCATTTTCCCATCCAAATTTAATGAAAAATTTTCAAACACCTGTGGGGTGTTAAGGCTCACTGTACCCCTTGTTACGTTCCGTGAGGGGTGTAGTTTCCAAAATGAGCCGCTGTAAAATCAGCCACCCCTGTGCAAATCACCAAATTAGACCTCAAATGTACATAGTGCGCTCTCACTCCTGAGCCCTGCTGTGCGTCCGCAGAGAATTTTACGCCCACATATGGGGTATTTCCGTGCTCAGGAGAAATTGCGTTACAAATTTTGGGGGTCTTTTTTTCCTTTACCTGCTTGTGAAAATAAAAAGTAGGGGGCAACGCCAGCATGTTAGTGTAAACATTTTTATTTTTTTACATTAACAGGCTGGTGTAACCCCCAACTTTTCCTGTTCATAAGGGGTAAAAGGAGAAAAAGCCCCCCAAAATTTGTAGTGCAATTTCTCCAGAGTACGGAAATACCCCTTATGTGGCCCTAAACTGTTTCCTTGAAATACGACTGGGCCCCGAAATGAGACAGCGCCTTGCGCATTTGAGGACTACATTAGGGATTGCATAGGAGTGGACATAGTGGTATTCTACGCCAGTGATTCCAAACAGGGTGCCTCCAGCTGTTGCTAAACTCCCAGCATGCCTGGACAGTGAGCGGCTGTCCGGAAATGCTGGGAGTTGTTGTTTTGCAGCAGCTGGAGGATCTGTTTTGGAAACACGGCCATACGATACGTTTCTCATTTTTATTGGGGGGGGGGGGGAGACAGTGTAAGGGGGTGTATATGTAGTGTTTTACCCTTTATTATGTAGTGTAGTGTTTTTAGGGTACATTCGCACTGGCGGAGGTTTACGTTGAGTTGCCCACTAGGAGTTTGGGCTGTGGCGAAAAATTTGCTGCAGCTCAAACTTGAAGCAGAAAACTCACTGTAAACTCGCCCATGTGAATGTACCCTGTACATTCACATGGGGAGTTAAACCTCCAGCTGTTTCAAAACTACAACTCCCAGCATGCACTGACAGACCATGCATGCTGGTAGATGTACTTTAGCAATAGCTGGAGGCACACTGGTTGGAAAACCTTCAGTTAGGTTCTGTGACCTGACTCAGTACTTTCCAAACAGTGTGCCTCCAGCTTTTGCAAGACTACAATTCCCAGCATGTACTGATCGCCGAAGGGCATGCTGGGAGACGTAGTTATGCAACAGCTGGAGGTACGCAACTACAACTCCCAGCTTGCCGAGACAGCTGTTTGCTGTTTGGGCATGCTGGCATTTGTAGTTTTGCAACAGCTGGAGGGTCACAGTTTAAGAGATCGCTGTACAGTGATCTCCAAACTGTGGCCCTCCAGATGTTGCAAAACTACATATCCCAGCATGCCCAGACAGCAAACTGCTGTGTAGGCATGCTAGGAGTTGTAGTTTTGCAACTTCTGGAGGGCTCCAGTTTAGAGACCACTGTATAGTGGTCTCAGACTGTAGACCTCCAGATGTTGCCAGGCAACTCACCAGCTTCCGTAGGATCCAAGGAGCCGCATCGTCGTTCTCCTCTTCTGCCGCCGATCACCCCCATCGATCACCGCCTTCTACCGCCGCCCATGAGTAATTAAACTTCGGCGGCGGTCCCTGTCAGTTTCCCCATTCTGCCCGGTCTACTGTGGGTGGGCAGAACAGGGAAACCGAAAGTTAACCCCCCCGCCCCCAATTTGCTATTGGTCGTCGCTTCTTGATGACCAATAGTAGGGATAGGAGGGGTGGCACCCCTGCCACCTCACTCCTATCCCTTCAGGGGGATCGTGGATGTCTCGGAAAACCGATATCCCCCTTATATTCCGGGTCACCATAGACCCATATGACCCGGAATTGGCGACATGTTGCACGGGATGCCTGCTGAATGATTTCAGGAGGCATACCAGTCCAGTCCCCAACCGGTGCGCGGCGGGGACCTGAATTCCCACGGGCGTATGTATACGCTCTGGATACTTAACGATAAAAAAAACCAGGGTGTATCCATACGTCCTGGGTCCTTAAGGAGTTAAGGGGTTAATAATAATAATAGTAATAAAAATAATGATACTGTTTCTACCATATCCACTTATCCAGAGATATTATGCTAAAGTTATATTGTCATCCTCCATTCCTGGGAATCCACCTCTCCCCTTCTACAGATCTCTGATTCCTTAATCATCCAATAGGGGGGCTTGTTTCCCACTTATGTGCAAAATTTGTTTCCATGTGGACAATATCTTCTGTCTCTATTACAAGCTGTATGTCCAATATGGGAAATGTGCCTTGAATTATGCAGCTCCTCGCTCACTTGTTAATGTATCAAGTGACCCAGAGCCCACCACGTGGAGGTGGCTGCATTTCGGGCTCCTCCCCACCCCCACCCCCAACCATATGCAGACCTTGTGTGACCCAATCAGCATCTTGTTAAACTGGTTCACATTGATCGTCAATGGCCTTTGCTGTAATACTTCTTAGCTTTGTATGTAGGAAGTAAAATGGCATCTTGAATGTGGTCATCATGCCGGTTAGTGTGCGGTTGGCCATGGCCCATGCTCCAACCCACACATTGGATACATAATTGGACCACTTCAGTTTGCTTTTAGCATATTGCCAAGTCCGCTGCAGCCAAGACACTTTGGGCTCCGAGGCATCTTCAGAGGTTGTTGGTAAATCCATCTGGTTATCCGCCATGGTGACTGTCACATGATCGCTGTGCCTGGATTCATGTGGGTCTGAATTGTCACCTAAAGCCATGTCAATAGCCACATCTGCTCGCTGACCACGGTGCTTAATCTTCTTCCCAGGTATTTTATGGATCTCATAATATGGTGGAGTGACCTTATAATGATATAGGTTAGTATACCGCCAAAGGAAACTCGTCACGTAATGTATGAGACACACGACAGGCACAGAGAAAACTGGGATATCTGCAAAATAGCGACAGGATACAATATATTAGACCTATATTCATTCATTTATTTATGTATATATATATATATATATATGTAAATACATATGTTCATATATATGTATATATATATATATATATATATAGTAAAAACAAAAGGAAAAATAGCCAGCACAACAACCTAATACACAGGTGCCCGCTGCTGTGGCAAATACAAAATGTACAAACAAGAAAGTTGCAACACATTTTGATCAAAAAGTGCGCTGAGAGCCTCCATTTTTTGACCTAGAGTGCTGTTGCAACTTTCTTGTTTGTACATTATATATATATATATATATATATATATATATATATACTTTTTTTGTTAAAACTGTAATTTATACAGCAAACTATAAATATTTTATAGGCTATATGCTAGAAGATTAGATGTCATGGATCACTGTATTGTCACTGTATGAAGCTTTTTTTAAACTTGTGTGTGACTAAAACATTGTTATTATAATTATATTACTACTATTATTATATTATTTCACTAATATCAGAGTAGCTTCCCATGTTTTCTTTTAGAAGGCAAAATACTTAAAGCATTGATTCACAAACTGAAATCATTTATCTCACAGGAATAAACATTTGCTCAATTGCTGTAAGAGACTTAAAGGAGTACTCTGCCTCTAGACATCTTATCCCCTATCCAAAGGATAGGGGATAAGATGTCTGATTGCAGGGGTCCCGCAGCTGGTACCTCAGCGATCTCTGTGCAGCACCCAGCGTTCATTCAGCATTCGACAGGGTCGCAACTTCATGGCCACGCCCCTCGTGAGGTCACACCACAACCTACCCATAGACTTACATTGAGGGGGTGTGGCCCTAATGTCACAACCCCCGCCGCTCGCTCCAAGCGTTTGGAACAAAAAGTGCCGAACGCTGGGGAAGCCCCCCTTTAAAGCCACCCAGGATAGACTGTACAAGAGAACATCAGTAACTTTACTGCACTCTACTATATTAACTTTACACTAATACATTCATGTTAAATCCATTTATAAACTGAAATTTTGGAAGTTTTCATTATTCCTACCTCTTAGCTTCATGGTCGCCGTCCTTACAGGATCCTTTTGCCTAAATAGACAAAATTCTCTTCAATTTGCAAAATAAGCGCAGGTCTAGTAGGAGAACGTGTTCACCCGCCGAACCGAGGAAATAAGTGTTAGGGATTGGATTCTACCCTGGAGAAAGTCTCTTTGATGTGTGATGTCACAGCAGATGACATCACGTGTATGTGTATCCATTGTAATGGCTGTACTGTACTTTACTTACACTATGTACAGTTATACTGGGGGTTTACAAAGGATTTGACGATTACAGTTTTAACCCCTTCAGGGTCACAGCCCATTTTGGTCTTGAGGACAAAGGAAATTTTCATTTTTACATTTTCATTTTTTCCTCCTCCCCTTCTAAGAGCCATAAATCTTTTAATTTTCCACCCAAAGACCAATATGAGTTGTTGTTTATTTTGCGACCAACTGTACTTTGTAATGTACGGTAACATAAAATGTACGGTACTATAAAAAAATATATATATATTATTTACGGCTGGAAATTGAAAAGAAAACCACAATTTGGCAACTTTTGAGGGTTTTCGTTTTTATTCACTGACATGTTCTTTTTATACTGCGGGTCAATGCTTGGGTAAACGCTTTACTCTTTTTGTACTGCTTCAAAAAAATATCTAACTTTTTGAACAATATAAGTATGTTTTAAACTGTATGAGGGCTAATTGTTTGCTGTATACGGAAAAATTAAAAAAAAGTTATAGAGGTCAGAAGAGGACAATTTTAAACGTACTAATTTTGGTGTAAAAGTAATAATTTTTTTTTAACAGAAGTAAAACAAAATCAAACCTTAATAAGCTGTGTATCAATTTAATCGTATGGATCTACAGAATAAATATAAGGTGTCATTTTTACCGAAAAGTGCACTGTGTAGAATCTGAAGCCCCTAAAAAAAAAAAATCAGAATGGAGTTTTTTTTTTTTCCCTAGTTTTGCCGTAGATTTTGTGGTGAAATTATTGTTGTCATTACAAAGTACAATAGTTGGCACAAAAAAACAGCCCTTATAGGACTGTGTATGTAGAAAATTGAAAGTGTTATGATTTTAAGAAGGTGAGGAGGAAAAAACTAAGTGCAAAAATGAATAAACCTGTCCTGAAGGGGTTAAAAATATATAAATACCGTATATCCCGGCGTATAAGACGACTTTTTAACCCCAAATTTTCTTCTGAAAAGCCGGGGGTCGTCTTATACGCCGTGTATTGAGGTCCGGGATAGGAAAACTTCTGATTATCTGCCCGGGCCGGCTCCTGTGTGTAGCTGCAGGCGGGGGCCGGCCAGAGCAAGTAAAAACTAATACTGTATACTAAAAACCAGGGTGCCTCCAGCTGTTGTGAAACTACAACTCCCAGCACGGCAAAGTTGGGGGTCGTCTTATACGCCAAGTCATCTTATACGCCGGCATGGTCACTGCACCTGCACTCACATTTAAAGAAGATCTGTAGTGCTTATAACTTATCCCCCATCCTAAGGATAGGGTATAAGTTATAGATCACGGGGGGGGGGGGGGGGGTCCGAGCGATCGGGCCCCCCGCCATCTTCTGTACGGGGCCACAGTTATGTACAGGAAAGGGGGCATTCCGTCCCCGCTTGACGCGGCAGCGGGCACGCCCCTCCATGTATTTCTATGGAAGTCATGGAAGGGCGTGCCGGCTGCCGCGTCATGCGGGAACAGAATGCCCCCTTTCCTGTTCATTGCCACGGCCCCATACAGGAGATCGCGGGGGACCCCAGTGCTCGGACCCCCCCGCGATCTATAACTCATCCCCTATCCTTAGGTTGGGGTATAAGTTATAAGCACTAAAGATCTCCTTTAACCTGTTGGGGACGGAGGGCATACCTATACGCCCTCCGCCCACCACCTTTCTATAATGCGGGGCCACGCCGTGGCCCAGCATCATAGCGGGTCGGGCCAGGCCCCTAACAACAGCCGGGAGCCGAGGCTAATAGCGAGCAGCACTGATCGTGGTTTCGCACGCTATTAACCCTTTAGATGCAGCGTTCAACTTGATCACTGTCCGAACGCCAAATGACTGCTCAGTGCCTGAGATCCAGGTATGAGCAGTCAAGCGGCAGAATCATTGATCAATGGTTTCCTATGAGAAACCATTGATCAATGTAAAAGATCAGTGTGTGCAGTGTTATAGGTCCCTATGGGAGCTATAACATTGAAAAAAAAAAGTGAAAAAAGCTTGAATCACCCCCCTTTTCCCGTAAAAAAAAAATCCAAAAACTGTGTAAATAAACATATATGGTATCGCCGCATACAGAAATGTCGGAATTATAAAAATATATAGTTAATTAAACGGCACAGTCAATGGTATACGTGCAAAAAATAAGCCATCATATGGAAAAAAAAAAACTTTTTTAGAAAAAAGTGTGAGGGGAGTGCTACTAAAATATAACTTTTAATATAATAATTTTAAAATACACCACTGAAGTGATTGTGAACCAATACCATCTTAAAAACTGATACACAGGATCCACTCTAGGTTACCACCCGTATGGTGGATTTACCAGTATTCAGAGCGCCACCAATCCGGTGGATTTATATGAATATATACCGTTCTCAGATATATATCGTTCTCTACGCGTTTCTGCCCTAGTCTAGAGCGTCATCAGGAGAACTTCATATATATAGAAAGTCTCAACAATGTGGAAAATGTGTGAGATAAGGAGATAACAATGGCGTCACTCAATATATAAACATAGATAAATGCATGTAGCACCCCTGTACTAAGTGCCACTATGCTGGTGTAATTGATCTGCATGTGGCACCCCGATACTAGGTGCCACTATGCGGGTGTAATTACAGCGGATCCAAAGGAGATAACCTATAAAGAAGATACATAAAGCCAGTCAGACCATATGATCAGGTACAATATAATATCCTTTCATGTATAGGGCTCTCACTCACAGTCCGTGGTCCGTCTCCCAGTACCTAAAGAAAGAATACAACAAATATCCCTGTAAGGAGTTGCTGCGCGGCACCTGCAAAAAAATAGCGGTATCGCCGCCACTCGTTACTCACAGTCCGCTGATGTAACCGCCAATTACAGGATCCCGGAAGGTGCGCAAACCCGCAATGGCGGGGAGCCAGTAAAAGTCCGACCGGCTTCTATGCGCTGCCATGCCGCGATCCTTGGCGTCTGACGTCATATCCTGGCACCCCAGCGTGACGTCATCCGTCCCCGCCTCTCTCTGACGCCCATAGGGGGCGGGACTAAGTACCGCTCGTCACTTCTGTATTCGGGGCCAGGTATGTTAGAATGTGATTTGCGGCTAGAGGAGTAAATACATTAACTCCTCAGTGACCGGCACCAATTATGATCACATGCTAGAATACTGGACAGCCTAAAATTGGAGCTTATTAGGAGATGCTACCCAAATATATATAAATTCATTGCTACTAAGCACCTCTAAGTGGCCCTATATGGTGGAGAGGTGGGGTTTAATGTTGGAGCCATACGGAATACATCTTTGAGGGGTAGATATTATATTTAGGTTAATAAATAAACATCAGTGGAGAGGACCGGGACGCTAAGGTGCCTAATTTAATAATACAGGCACTGGGTCCCTCAATCTTTGAAAACAACCCGGACAAATCCACTGATGTAATATTCTCAAAGGGATTCCCTAAAGAATGGCTCATCTCCAAACCCCCCTCTCTTTGAACAAAAAGGCAAGGGGTTGTGAGGCCCCTGTTTCAGTTCACTAAAATTCCCAGGGAATGCCCCTATTCTTAAGTGGATATCTGTGAACCTCCAAAACAGACCAGAGTATACAATTAGCCAACTGAGAAAGAATTGTGTTCCTAGCCAACTAAGCAATAATAGATAAATTTAGAAAATTGTATTATAAAGGGGGGAAGATACAGTTAGGTATTGACCTGACAAAGTGGGGATGATACAGTTGGGGAGGCTATCAGGGAATAATGGAGTGGCATTAAAACTGGGCCTAGGGAACCTGATCTTACCCTATGCTAACTGATGCCCTGATCCCTAGGCAGTGTTATCGCCCTAATAAGGGCGGACCCTGCTCTCGTACCTCCTACTTGTCCTGTCACTCCCTTACTAGTTTGGTGACACTAGCTGATAGATCTACTAAGATCTCCACTTACTGCCTACTGGTCACCATAACCAGTATCATCCCCACATGGCCTGACCTATAAAAAGGGAGCAAAACTTAATTGGTCATTGAGACCTATAGGTTCCATCGTACCCATTTCGTATATAAGTCTGCACTCCTGGAGTAAAAGTTTATCAAAATCACCCCCTCTTGGAGATGGATGAATTTGTTCTAATCCAATGAACATAAGATGATCATAGCAGCCACTATGTACGGAATTCATATGGCGAGCCAGGGAGGTATCTCTATTGTTTCTGACATCTCCCAGATGTTCTAACACTCTTTTCTTAAAAGGTCGGAATGTTTTCCCTATGTATCTTTTATGGCATGGACAAATTGCCAAGTAAATTATACCACAAGTGCTACAGTTAATGAAGCTACGAATGGTATGTATTTTACCTGTCCTCTCATTGAGAATTTCTTTAGTTTTTATCATGTTAGGGCACGCCTTACAATGTCCACAGGGAAAGTTACCAATTATAGGTGTTTTATTAAGCCAAGTGCTCCCTTTAGATGGTATAGGGGGGAGATGGCTATGTGTTACTAAATCCCCTATATTCCTACCTCTCCGATATGTGATCTGGGGTTTGTCCGATACTGTGTCCCTCAGATCAGGATCCATCCGTAGAATCCTCCAATGTTTCTCAAGTATTCCTCGTATCATTGGAGAAGCATGATCAAAGGTGGCAATCACACGTGTAGGCTGTATCATCTGGTCTGTCTGTTTGGGGGTCAACAGGTTTTCCCTGGGAGTTTTAAGGGCATTTTGATGAGCTGATCTTAAGATGTAGTCCGGATACCCTCTATTTCTGAATCTCTGTCTGAGATCCATTGCTTCCCTCAGGAAATCCTGTTTGTCAGAACAGTTCCTCCTGAGGCGGAGGTACTGCCCCCTCGGGATACCCCTTTTGAGGGGTCCCGGGTGGCAGCTTTCCCACCTCAGGAGGCTGTTCGTGGACGTCACTTTTCTATGTATGGTGGTCCGCAGTTTACCCTTAGGAGTTTTTTGGATTGAGATGTCCAAGAATGGGATATGTGAGTCATGGTATTCATATGTAAATGCAAGTCCTAGACTATTATGGTTCAGTAATCTCAGGAATTCTTTAAACTCATCAGTGCTGCCCTGCCACAATATAAAAATATCATCTATAAAACGCGCCCAAACTAGGGAACGTTCACTAAAATATTCCCTTTCTTCGACAAAGACTTGGGTGGCCTCCCACCAGCCCAGAGTGAGATTAGCATAACTGGGGGCACTAGGGCTCCCCATTGCGGTCCCTCTGAGCTGGTGGAAGTAAGTCCTGTCGAAGAGAAAATAATTATGTGTGAGTGTGAACCTCAATATTTCCAGCACAAATTCATTGTGTAATCTCATCTGTATGCCCCGTTGGGATAAGTAATGCGAGACTGCTGCTAGTCCAATATCATGCGGGATAGATGAATATAACGACTCCACGTCAATGCTAGCCAGCAACACATCCTGTTCCACCTCTATTCCTTCCATTTTATTAAGGAGATCCATCGTGTCTCTCGTGTATGAAGGGAGGGCTAATACGAATTCTCTAAAAATTTGATCAATATATATCCCGAGATTCTGTCCCAGACCTCCTATGCCCGCCACTATGGGTCTCCCTTTTAGAGGGTTAGTCCCTTTGTGGACCTTTGGGAGGGCATAGAAGGTGGGGACAGTAACGGATTTGGGCAGCAAAAATTGAAATTCCGAGTCACTGATGAGTTTTCGTTCCTTAGCTATAGATAGTATTTTAGTAAGTTCTTTTTTATATTTGGAAGTAGGGTCTCCCGATAATGTTTCATAAGTAAGGCTATCTTTTAATAGTCTATTGCACATATCTATGTATTGTGTACGATCCATGACTATAATGTTACCCCCCTTATCTGCGGCTTTGATGACCAATTTATCATTCTTCTGTAGTTGTTTGATAGCCAACTTCTCTTGATATGAGAAGTTGGTCCGATCCTGAGGTATGGAGGGAAGATTCAGGTCCTCTATATCTCTGATCACCAAATCCAGAAACACATCTATACAGGATGTTTCGCCTGTAGGAGGGAATACTTTACTTTTTAACTTACAGGTAGTAAATGGTCCTTCACCTCTTGATCTATGGTTGTCATCTAATAATGATGCTAGATCTCTTGTGGCTGGTAGATCATTTATACCGATACCTAACTCCAAACATTCCTTTCTGTCTCGTGTTTTAAAGAATTTTTGCCATTTTAGTCTACGCCCAAACAGATGGAGGTCCTTAATCAAATTGAATTGGTCAAATGTGACCGTGGGTACAAATGAGAGACCCTGTGCAAGGACCCCGATTTGTTCCTGGGATAGTTGTTGTTTGGATAGATTCACCACTTGTAATGAGGATCTATCAACTCCTGTATTTAGACTCTGGGTTCTCTGGTTCGGGTGGGGTAAGGATCTCGACTCTGGTCCTTGTATTCCCCCCCTAAAAAATGCCCAGCAGAGGATGAAGGCAAAGAGCCCGTATCCGACCATTCCTGATTGTGGTTAGATTTCTTTTTATAGTTCCCACGTCCACGGGAGTTACCCCGCGTACCTCGCGCGCGGTAGGGTGCTCCTCCTCGTTTACCGCGTGCTGGATCTCTGTCTCCTTCACCAGGCTCGGTATCCGAGGAGGAAATCTCAGTCTCAGTCTCCCGAGGTGTGGGTACTCTGGACAATACGGTGTAAGCTCTATTATCTCTGAATTCCTGTAAGTCCCTGATGAATTGTAAGTGTTTCCTTTCTTTTAATTGATACTGAAAACGTTCCAATATATTTTTGGTATGTGTTTCTTTGTTATTAAATTCTGGGTCGTCCTTAAATCTTAATACAGTATCTCGTTGCTCATTCAATTTAGCTTCTGCTACCGTTAGTCTAGTTTTTTCTTCCTCCAACAATATTTGAATGAATTTCAGCGAGGTGGCTGTAGCTTCAGTTTCCCACTTTTTTAATACTGTTGTTGTTCTAAGTCTGGGTGCCGGTAACACCGGAATTCTCAGACCTCGGGGAACTATGTTATGTCTTAAGTAGTTTTCAAATGTTTGGATTTCCCAGAATGAAACTGCATAATCTTTATAACAAGAGACAAGGTCCCTAAGGGCTACTTTCAGAGAGGGTGTGTATTTAGGCTGTGAGTACATTCGCTCCGAAAACACTTCTTTTGCTTCCGTGAGCCAATCTGCCAAATTTGGTGATCCAGTGACCAAACTAGCCATCACATAAACAGATTCCAAAAATTTTGTATGTAGAATGATTTAGCTGACCTACAAGGGGTCATATCATCTCCCAGCATCAGAAATGCAAAAAAAAAACTTTTTTAGAAAAAAGTGTGAGGGGAGTGCTACTAAAATATAACTTTTAATATAATAATTTTAAAATACACCACTGAAGTTATTGTGGACCAATACCATCTTAAAAACTGATACACAGGATCCACTCTAGGTTACCACCCGTATGGTGGATTTACCAGTATTCAGAGCGCCACCAATCCGGTGGATTTATATGAATATATACCGTTCTCAGATATATATCGTTCTCTACGCGTTTCTGCCCTAGTCTAGAGCGTCATCAGGAGAACTTCATATATATAGAAAGTCTCAACAATGTGGAAAATGTGTGAGATAAGGAGATAACAATGGCGTCACTCAATATATAAACATAGATAAATGCATGTAGCACCCCTGTACTAAGTGCCACTATGCTGGTGTAATTGATCTGCATGTGGCACCCCGATACTAGGTGCCACTATGCGGGTGTAATTACAGCGGATCCAAAGGAGATAACCTATAAAGAAGATACATAAAGCCAGTCAGACCATATGATCAGGTACAATATAATATCCTTTCATGTATAGGGCTCTCACTCACAGTCCGTGGTCCGTCTCCCAGTACCTAAAGAAAGAATACAACAAATATCCCTGTAAGGAGTTGCTGCGCGGCACCTGCAAAAAAATAGCGGTATCGCCGCCACTCGTTACTCACAGTCCGCTGATGTAACCGCCAATTACAGGATCCCGGAAGGTGCGCAAACCCGCAATGGCGGGGAGCCAGTAAAAGTCCGACCGGCTTCTATGCGCTGCCTTGCCGCGATCCTTGGCGTCTGGCGTCATATCCTGGCACCCCAGCGTGACGTCATCCGTCCCCGCCTCTCTCTGACGCCCATAGGGGGCGGGACTAAGTACCGCTCGTCACTTCTGTATTCGGGGCCAGGTATGTTAGAATGTGATTTGCGGCTAGAGGAGTAAATCATATGGAGCCATCATATAGAGGAAAAAACGAAAGTGCAAGAACGGGAAAACCCTCCGTACCCAAGGGGTTAACCCCTGGACATGTTTTATTCATATGGTTATGCTTGTATGGGCACTTAATCTGTGATTTGTTGTTTTCATCAGTACCACATTTGTGTATATGTGATTTTTGATGACTTTTTATTCCTTTTTTTTTTTTTCCGGGATGTGATCACAATTCAGCATTGGACTTTGTTATTTTTATGTTTTATGTCGTTCACCGTATGGAGTCATTAACGTTATATTTTAGTCATTCAGACTATTCTACCAAATATGTTGATTTATTTTATTTAAAAAAAAAAAATTTTTTATAAAATGGGAAAAGAGGGGGAATTCATTTTTTATTGGAGGAGGCACTTATTCCCTTTATTAAACTGTAACAGTTAATAGCTATATTTAGATTTTTAACCCCTTAAGGATTCAGCTCATTTTCACCTTAACAACACGGCCCTTTTTTGCAAATCTGACCACTGTCACTTTATATATGAATAACTCTGGAATGATTTTACTTTTCATTCTGATTCTGAGATTGTTTTTTCGTGACATATTCTACTTTAACATAGTGGTAATTTTTGTCGTTACTTGCATCTTTTTTTGGTCAAAAATCCCAAAATTTTGAAAATTTAGCATTTTTCTGCCTGTAAGAAAAATGGACATTCCAAATTATATATTGATTCACAAATACAATGGGGGACATTTATCAAGGGATTTAGAGCTCTTTTTTTGCTTACAAAAGTCGCACAAAAGGTCGCATTAGCACTTAAGCAATTTTTTGTGCGACTTTTGGCTGTAAGCAAAAAGCTACAAAAGAGTGTACGAAAGTAAATTTTATTTTTTACTTTGCAATGGTCAGGGATTTATCAAGTGCGAAAGTCGCATAAAAAGTCGCAAGCCCTCAAAAACTGCGTAAATGTAAGCCAGCTCGGAGCTGGCACACAAAACGGCTTTTGAGAGCAAATTTTATATTTCCCGCTGGCAGCCGTGATCACAGCTCCAGCGGGAAATATATTGCAACTGTACAAAGGAGCCCGGGCTGGCATCACTCTGCAGCCGCCCAGCTCTGTCTGATTCTAACCCCGCTACCCTAACATAAGGACACCCCCCCTTGTTTCCCACCCGCCTGCGCTGCACATCTCCCATCTGTCTGCTACCTGTTGCAAGACTACAACTCCCAGCATGTCCATACAGTGAGGGCATGCTGGGAGTTGTAGTATTGTAGCGGGCGGACAATGTGCGGCGCGGGCGGGTGGAAGACAAGGGGGGTGGGGGTTATATAAAGCAGTGTCCCCATCCCCATCATTGTATTAGGGTAGCGGGGATAGAATCGGAGGAACCCGGGCGGCTGAAGACTGACTCCAGCCTGGGCTCCTTTTAACAAACCTCGGCGCAGCAGAGTTTCTATTTCCCTTAATGTAATTTCATATTTCCCGCTGGGTCCCGTAATTGGCCAGGACCGAGCAGCCAATCACGGGAAATTTGATATTACATTAGGGACTAAAAGCTGCGCGGTTCCGCTAGATGTTAAAAGGAGCCCGGGCTGGCATCAGTCTGCACCCTCCCGGGCTCCTAAGATATCCTGCGGCGCCGTGGTAAGGAGCCCGGGCTAACCTCACTCAGCAGCCCCCCACGGGACTCCCACAGCCGTCAGGGAGATGTGTAGGTGCCGTCCCTGTCATCCCTCAGCACTGCGGTACACACCGAGAGATGGCAGGGACGGCTTCTGCACATCTCCCTGCCTGGCTGAGGGAGTCCCGGGCGGCTGCAGTGTTATGTCAGCCCGGGCTCCTTACTACAGCGCCGCGGAGTTTGGTGTAATTTCAAATTTCCCGCTGGGTCCCGTGTCACGTGACGACAGGAAATATGAAATTACAGTGATTCTCTGATCACTGCAGCCAAGGAGCGGAGCGCATTACCACCCGCTTCCCTGGCTGGCACGACTACAACTCCCAGCATGTCCTTACAGGAAGGGCATGCTGGGAGAGTTGTGGGGGGGGGGGGGGGTGACAAGCTTGTCACCTGCCCCCCTGCCGCACAACTACAACTCCCAGCATGCCCTTACAGTAAGAGCATGCTGGGAGTTGTAGGGGGGGGGGGATGACAATCTCCCACACCACATGACTACAACTCCCAGCATGCCCTTACTGTAAGGACATGCTGGGAGTTGTAGTTGTGTGGCAGGTGACAGGCTTTTCACCTGCCCCCCTACAACTCCCAGCATGCCCTTACAGTAAGGATATGCTGGGAGTTGTAGTCATGTGGTGCGGGAGATGGTTACCCCTGCCCCCCCCCCACACACACACTACAACTCCCAGCATATCCTTACTGTAAGGGCATGCTGGGAGTTGTAGGGGGGCGGGTGACAAGCCTGTCATCTGCCCTCTGCCGCACAAATACAACTCCCAGCATGTCCTTACAATAACGATATGCTGGGAGTTGTAGTGTGTGTGTGGGGGGGGGGGGGCGGGGGTAACAATCTCCCGCACCACATGACTACAACTCCCAGCATATCCTTACTGTAAGGGCATGCTGTGAGTTGTAGTCATGTGGTGCGGGAGATTGTCACCCCCCCCTACAACTCCCAGCATGCTCTTACTGTAAGGGCATGCTGGGAGTTGTAGTCAGGCGCGGACGGGTGACAATAAATGTATTAACCTATTTTTCTTTTTTTCTCCTCATTTCAGATCCATGTATCCTGTGGACTATTTCGGATTTGGTGGACTGCTTCAATGACCAGCGTCTTTTTTAAACCTGTTTAATGTTAATGAGAGTGTTTTTTGGAATAAAATTTTTTTAAACGTGTTGTGTTTTTTTTTTTTTTAATTACTTGAAAGGCTTAGTTTAATAGACGGAATCCATTACTAAGCCTATGCTTAGTGTTAGCCCCCAACACAGCTAGTGTAACCTTCAATTATCACCCCGGTACCCACCGCCACAGGGGTGCCGGGAAGAGCCGGTACCAATAGGCCCGGAGCATCAAATATGGCGCTCCTGGGCCTAGGCGGTAACGGGCTGGCATTAATTAGGCTGGGGAGGGCCAGTAACAATGGTCCTCGCCCACCCTGGTAACATCAGGCTGTTGCTGCTTGGTTGGTATTTGGCTGAAAAAAAAAATAGGGGGAACCCTATGCGTTTATTTTTTTTTTTTTATAATTATTCATGCAAAACAAAGATAAGGTTCCCCCTATTTTTATCCAAATACCAACCAAGCAGCAACAGCCTGATGTTACCAGGGTGGGCAAGGACCATTGTTACTGGCCCTCCCAAGCCTAAATAACACCAGCCTGTTACCGCCTAGGCCCAGGAGCGCCATATTTGAGCCTCTGGGCCTGGTGGTACCGGCTCCTCCCAGCACCCCTGTGGTGGTGGGTAACGGGGAAATAATTGGGGTTTAGCACTAGCTGTTTTGGGGGCTAATGCTAAGCCTCAGCTTAATAATGGACTCTGTCTATAATACTGCTTCCACTACTAAGCCTGCCAAGTAAATTAAAAAAAACAACACATTTAAAAAAAAATGTATTCCAAAAAAACACTCCCCCAAAAGTCCTCATTCACCATTTTATTAACATTAAACCAAAAAAATGCTAATCACTGCACTCCCCTGAATCTAAAGTAATCCACAAGATACACGGATCTGAAATGAGAAGAAAAAAAATGAATTAGTACATTTAGGGTAAAAAAAAAGTGGTAAAAAGGGTAAAAAAAAAAACATACATACCGTATATACTCGAGTATAAGCCGAGTTTTTCAGCACGATTTTTCGTGCTGAAAACACCCCCCTCGGCTTATACTCGAGTGACCTCTCCGCCCTCAGTGGTCTTCAACCTGCGGACCTCCAGATGTTTCAAAACTACAACTCCCAGCAAGCCCGGGCAGCCATCGGCTGTCCAGGCTTGATGGGAGTTGTAGTTTTGAAACCTCTGGAGGTCCGCAGGTTGAAGACCACTGCGGCCTTCGACATCATCCAGCCCCCCTCTCACCCCCTTTAGTTCTGTACTCACCTCCGCTCGGCGGGACGGTGCTCCGCTGGTCCGGTGCTGCAGGACTGTCCGGTGGGAGGTCGTCCGGTGGGATAGTGGTTCCGAGCTGCCATCTTCACCGGGGGGGGGGCCTCTTCTCCGCGCTTCGGGCCCGGAATAGTCACATTGCCTTGACGACAATGCAGGGGGACGTTCATTACCAACGTCCGTCTGCGTCGTCATCAAGGCAACGCCTCTATTTCGGGCCCGAAGCGCGGAGAAGAGGCCCCCCCGGTGAAGATGGCAGCCCGGAGTACAGAACTAAAGGGGGTGAGAGGGGGGGCTAGATGATATTGAAGGCCGCAGTGGTCTTCAACCTGCGGACCTCCAGAGGTTTCAAAACTACAACTCCCAGCAAGCCCGGACAGCCGATGGCTGCCCGGGCTTGCTGGGAGTTGTTGTTTTGAAACCTCTGGAGGTCCGCAGAAGACCACTGTATCAGACTTTGACAAGCGGTGATGGTGAAGGGGGGGGGGGGGGCTGATGACAAGGGGATGATGACAAGGGGATGATGAAGGGGGTGGGGATGATGACAAGGGGATGATGACAAGGGGATGATGAAGGGGGGGGTGTGGGATGATGACAAGGGGATGATGAAGGGGGGGTGATGACAGGCGGTGATGATGAAGGGGGAATGATGACAGGCGGTGATGATGAAGTTTGAATGATGACAGGCGGTGATGATGAAGGGGGGATGATGACAGCCGGTGATGATGAAGTTTGAATGATGACAGGCGGTGATGATGAAGGGGGGATGATGACAGGCGGTGATGATGAAGGGGGGATGATGACAGGGTGATGATGAAGGGGGGATGATGACAGGCGGTGATGATGAAGGGGGGATGATGACAGGCGGTGATGATGAAGGGGGAATGATGACAGGCGGTGATGATGAAGTTTGAATGATGACAGGCGGTGATGATGAAGGGGGGATGATGACAGGCGGTGATGATGAAGGGGGGATGATGACAGGGTGATGATGAAGGGGGGATGATGACAAGGGGATGATGAAGGGGGGGTGATGACAGGCGGTGATGATGAAGGGGGAATGATGACAGGCGGTGATGATGAAGTTTGAATGATGACAGGCGGTGATGATGAAGGGGGGATGATGACAGGCGGTGATGATGAAGGGGGGATGATGACAGGGTGATGATGAAGGGGGGATGATGACAGGCGGTGATGATGAAGGGGGTGTTAATGACGGGGGTCTGGATGATGACAGGGGGGATGATGTATTGAGTCAATAACTTTTCCTGGGATTTTGGGGTGAAATTAGGGGCCTCGGCTTTTATTCGGGTCGGCTTATACTCGAGTATATACGGGTGTGTGTGTGTGTGTGTGTGTGTGTGTGTGTGTGTGTGTGTGTGTGTATATATATATATATATATATATATATATATATATATATATAAAAATTCAAAGCTGAAAAATTGTGTTCTGTAGTCATTTATTAGTTTTTGCTTATGTGTGCAAAAAAAAAAATGGTATTTAAAAGTGATTTATTGGTTTTTGCTTATGTAAGCCAAATTTATCAACCCCCTGTGGTAGTTTAATAATGTTCACACAAAAGCAAAACCAAAAGCAAGAAAAAAATGCCAACAGAACTCGATTACCAAAGCAACAATGATAAATGTCCCCGAATATGTCTACTTTATGTTTGCATCGTAAAGTTTTCATGTTTTTACTTTTTTAAGACATTAGAGGGCTTCAAAGTATAGCAGCATTTTTACAAAATTTTCACGAAAAATTAAAAATCAGAATTTTTCAGGGACCAGTCAAGTCTGAAGTGGATTTTGAGGGGCCTTTCTGTGAGAAATATACCACAAATGACCCCATTGTAGAAACTGCACCCCTCAAAGTATTCAAATGCCATTAACAAAGTTTGTTAACCCTTTAGGTGTTTCACAGGAACAGCAGCAAAGTGGAGGAGAAAAATTAAGATTTCCATTTTTTATACTAACATGTTCATGTGGCCCAAATTTTTTTTACATTTTTGTAAGGGTTCTTAGGAGAAAAAGTCCCACAAAATTTGTAGCCCAACTTCTCTTGAGTATGGAAATACCTCATATATTGACGCAAAGTGCTCTGTGGGCCCACAACATGGCTCAAAAGGGAAAGAGCAACTGTGGGATTTTAGAGGGTGAATATTGCTGAAATGGTTTTTGGGGGGCATGTTGCATTTAGCAAGCCCCCATGGTGTCAGAACAGCAAAAAAAAAAAACACATGGCACACTATTTGGGAAACGACACCCCTCCAGGAACGTAACAAGGGGTACAGCGAACCTTAACACCTCACAGGTGTTTGACAGGTTTGCATTGAAGTTGGACTTGAAAGTGAAAAATTAGATTGTTATACCCCTTGTTATGTTCCATGAGGGATGCAGTTTCCAAAATGGGGTCACATGTGTTTTTTTTTTTGTGTGTTTATGTCAGAACCGTTGCAACTATCAGCCACCTGTGCAAATCACCAATTTAGGCCTCAAATGTACATATTGCGCTCTCACTCCTGAGCCTTGTTGTGCATCCGCAGAGCATTGTACGCCCACATATGGGGTATTTCTGTACAAATCTTGGGGGTCTTTTTTGAAAATAAAAAGTATGAGACAACACCAGCATGTTAGTGTAAAAAAACATACTGGTGTAGACCCCAACTTTTCCATTTTATAAGTGGTAAAATTAGAAAAAGCCCCCAAAATTTGTAACGCAATTTCTCCTGAGTACGGAAATACCCCATATGTGTCCCTAAACCGTTTCCTTGAAATATGACAGGGCTCCAAACTGAGAGAGCGCCATGCGCATTTGAGGACTAAATTAGGGATTTGCATAGGGGAGGACCCGGATGCAAGCATTACAATTGACTCTGCTACCATAAATACCCTACAGCAGTGTTTCCCAAACAGGGTGTCTCCAGCTGTGGCAAAACTCCCAGCATGCCTGGTCAGTCAATGGCTGTCCGGCAATGCTGGAAGTTGTTGTTTTGCAACAGCCGGAGGCTCCTTTTTGCAAACAGTGCCGTACCAGACGTTTTGAATTTTTATAGGGGGGGGGGGGGGGGGGGTTTACACTGTGTAAGGGTATATGTAGTGTATTACTCTTTATTTTGTGGTAGCGTAGTGTAGGGTTTTTAGGGTATATTCACACGGGCAGGGGTTCATAGTGAGTTTTCCGCTGGGAGTTTGAGCTGCGGTGGAAAATTTTCTGCTGCTCAAATTTGTAGCGGGGAACTTACTGTAAACCCCAGCTCGTGTGAATGTACCCTGTACGTTCACATTAGGGGGGGGGGGGGTCAAACCTCCAGCTGTTGCAAAACTTCAACTCTCAGCATGGACTCACAGACCGTGCATGCTGGGAGTTGTAGTTTTGCCACAGCTGGAGGCCCACTGGTGAAGAAAACCGTGTTAGGGAACAGACAAACTCAGTGCTTCCCCACCAGGGTGCCTCCAGCTGTTACAAAACGAACACTCCCAGCATGCATGGTCTGTCAGTGCATGCTGGGAGTTGTAGTTTTGCAACAGCTGGAGGCACACTGGTGGGGAACCACTGAGTTAGGTTCTGTTACCTAACTGTGTTTCCTCACCAGTGTGCCTCCAGCTGTGGCAAAACTACAACTCCCAGCATGCACTGATGGCTAAAGCGCATGCTGGGAGTTCTAGTTATGCAACAGCTTGAGGCACGTGTTCAGTGGCGTCGCTAGGGGGGGGCAGAGGGGGCCACGGCCCCCACTACATCATGATTGGCCCCCCCTTGTGCCCCCCTAGCAGCAGTAGGTCACTAGCAGCTCTCATGGCCATCAGGGGGGTACCGCTAGTTCACCAGTAAGGGGCATCCTTTTTTTAAATAAACCTTCAGCCTGCAGCCCTGTCACCACGCAGGGGCCGCGCTATGCAGACTGGGAAGAGCAGACAGGAAGCTCCTCCCCCTCTCTCACTCCGCTGTATACTGGACCTTGTGGAGCAGGCCCGCTGTGTGTATACAGGCCCGGACACCACCAGTATGGAGGACTTACCTGCCCAGTGCCCACTGCTCATGCTGCCCTTTTAAAGTAAGTAACTTGCTTGGGGGAGAGGGGGAAAGTTGTAGTTCGGGAGACAGTGGGAGGTAGTTCAGTGTTTCCCAACCAGGGGGCCTCCAGCTGTTGCAAAACTACAACTCCCAGCATTCCTTTGGCTTTATGAGCATACTGGGAGTTGTAGTTTTGCAACAGCTGGAGGCCCCCAGGTTGGGAAACACTGATCTATCTATCTATCAATCTATCTATCTATCATCTATCTATCTCATATCTATCCATCCATCCATGCATCTAACTTTCTATCTATCTGTCTATCTATCTATCTTTCTCATATCTATCTATCTCATATCTATCTATCTATCTTTCTCATATCTATCTATCTATCTATCTATCTATCTCATATCTATCTATCTAACTCAGATAGATGAGAGATAGATATGAGAGATAGATAGGTAGATAGATGATATATAGATAGATACATAAATATATATATAGATAGATAGATATGAGATAGATAGATAGATAAATAGATGATATATAGATAGAGAGATGATATATAGAAAGATACATAAATAGATGGATAGATAGATGATAGATAGACAGATCGATAGATAGATGATAGATACATAGATATGATATAGATAGATAGATGATAGATACATAGATATGATATAGATAGATAGATGATAGATAGACAGATAGATATATAGATGATAGATACATAGATATGATATAGACAGATAGATAGATGATAGAAAGATTAGATAGATAGATAGATAGATAGATAGGAGATAGATGGATATGATATAGATAGATGGATATGATATAGATAGATGGATATGATATAGATAGATGGATATGATATAGATAAATGTATATGATATAGATAGATAGGAGAAAGATAGATAGATAGATAGATCAGTTTCCCAACCAGGGGGCCTCCAGCTGTTGCAAAACTACAACTCCCAGCATTCCTCTGGCTTTATGAGCATACTCGGAGTTCTAGTTTTGCAACAGCTGGAGGCCCCCCGAGTTGGGAAACACTGATCTATCTATCAATCAATCATCTATTATCTATCTATCCATCTATCTCCTATTTATCTATCTATCTCATGTCTATCTATCTATATAATATCTATCTATCTCATATCTATCTAATATCTATCTATCTATCCATCTATTTATGTATCTATCTTTCTATTTATCTATCTATCTCATATCTATCTATCCATCTATTTATGTATCTATCTTTCTATTTATCTATCTATCTATCTATCTCATATCTATCTCAGATAGATGAGAGATAGATGAAAGATAGATAGATATGAGAGATAGATAGATGATATATAGATAGATAGATACATAAATAGATGGATATATAGATAGATATGAGATAGATAGAAAGATAGATAAATAGATGATAGATAGATGATAGATAGATATGATATAGATAGATAGGAGATAGATGGATATGATATAGATAGATGGGTATGATATAGATAGATAGGAGATAGATAGATAGATAGATAAAGAACAATATGATGCAGCACGCCACAGGTTTGCAGAAAATGGTGGTTTATTCCATCATGTGCATAGACTATGCTGCATCATATTGGGGGAGATTTATCAAAAGCTGTGCAAAGGAAAAGTTGCCCAGTTGCCCATAGCAACCAATCAGATCACTTCTTTCATTTTTCAGAGGCCTTTTCAAAAATGAAAGAAGTGAGCTGATTGGTTGCTATGGGCAACTGGGCAACTTTTCCTCTGGACAGGTTTTGATAAATCTCCCCCATTGTTCTTTGTCTGGATTGAAGAACCAGTGGACCCAGGTTCCAAGTATGCGGGCACCCCGACTTCTCTCTAATCTCTGGATTTTGTTTGTGCCGTTTTTATTTGTTTTAGATAGATAGATAGAAAGAGATAGTATCTATCTATCTATCATCTATTTATGTATCTTTCTATCTATCTCATATCTATCTATATATCCATCTATTTATGTATCTATCTATCTATATTTCATCTATCTATCTATCTCTCATATCTATCTATCTTTCATCTATCTATCTATATCTCATCTATCTCTCATCTATATGAGATAGATATGAGAAAGATAGATAGAAAAATAGATAGATAGATAGATAAATAGAAAGATGGATATAGAGAGATGGAGCGATAGATAGATAGGAGATAGATGGATAGATAGATATACAGCAAAAGAAGAATGCAGCAGCACACTGCCAGCACAAGGATATAGGTGAAACATGAACATGCAGATAAAACATGGAGAGCTATACAGCTATGGTGTAATAGATGCAAATGTGAAACGATGAAATAGTGAGGCACTTAGCCCGCAAATTTGTCTCCGCCGGCGGTCAAATAGCTTGGACCGTCCCACCGCGATAAGGTGGCCTCCTTGGGACGGACCCTACACTGTGAATATGCCTCTGTGTGAACAGTTCAGTAAGCATGGCAGGGTCTGGAACATCCAAGACACCTTATATACACACCTGATAGAGGTGGGTGGGGTGCAAGGCCAACATGGAGGTAGCCACTCCCCCGTATGTGCAATACAGACAAAGAATAAGTCAGCCAGCACTTTAGTTGATACCAAACTATTATATGGACCTGGCCTACAGGTGCACGCTACTAGGCTAGATATACAGCAACAGAAGAATGCAGCAGCACACTGCCAGCACAAGGATATAGGTGAAACATGAACATGCAGTTAAAACATGGAGAGCTATACAGCTATTTGCGAGCTAAGTGCCTCACTATCTCATAGTTTCACATTTGCATCTATTACACCATAGCTGTATAGCTCTACAGGTTTTATCTGCATGTTCATGTTTCACCTATATCCTTGTGCTGGCAGTGTGCTGCTGCATTCTTCTGTTGCTGTATATCTAGCCTAGTAACGTGCACCTGTAGGCCAGGTCCATATAATAGTTTGGTATCAACTAAAGTGCTGGCTGACTTATTCTTTGTCTGGATAGATAGATAGATAGATGATTGATAGATAGATAGATAGATAGATCAGTGTTTCCCAACCAGGAGGCCTCCAGCTGTTGCAAAACTACAACTCCCAGTATGCCCATACAGCCAAAGACATGCTGGGAGTTGTCGTTTTGGAATAGCTAGAGGCCCCCTGATTGGGATACACTTATCTATCTATCTATCTATCTCATATCTATATATCTCAAATCTATCTATTAATCTACATTATCCAAGTGTTTTATTCCCCCATGTATGTGTGACGTTTCAATAGCATCCAGCCATCTTTATCATACGTACATTCTTTAGTCTCTGTGACATCACTGTGCTTCATAATAAACTGTGACATCACCGTGCTTCATAATAAACTGTGACATCACTGTGCTTCATAATAATCTGTGACATCACCGTGCTTCATAATAAACTGTGACATCACTGTGCTTCATAATAATCTGTGACATCACCGTGCTTCATAATAAACTGTGACATCACCGTGCTTCATAATAATCTGTGACATCACCGTGCTTCATAATAAACTGTGACATCACTGTGCTTCATAATAATCTGTGACATCACCGTGCTTCATAATAATCTGTGACATCACCGTGCTTCATAATAAACTGTGACATCACCGTGCTTCATAATAAACTGTGACATCACCGTGCTTCATAATAAACTGTGACATCACCGTGCTTCATAATAAACTGTGACATCACCGTGCTTCATAATAAACTGTGACATCACCGTGCTTCATAATAAACTGTGACATCACCGTGCTTCATAATAAACTGTGACATCACTGTGCTTCATAATAAACTGTGACATCACCGTGCTTCATAATAAACTGTGACATCACCGTGCTTCATAATAAACTGTGACATCACTGTGCTTCATAATAATCTGTGACATCACCGTGCTTCATAATAAACTGTGACATCACCGTGCTTCATAATAATCTGTGACATCACCGTGCTTCATAATAATCTGTGACATCACCGTGCTTCATAATAAACTGTGACATCACCGTGCTTCATAATAAACTGTGACATCACCGTGCTTCATAATAAACTGTGACATCACCGTGCTTCATAATAAACTGTGACATCACCGTGCTTCATAATAAACTGTGACATCACTGTGCTTCATAATAATCTGTGACATCACCGTGCTTCATAATAAACTGTGCCATCACCGTGCTTCATAATAAACTGTGCCATCACCGTGCTTCATAATAAACTGTGACATCACCGTGCTTCATAATAAACTGTGACATCACCGTGCTTCATAATAAACTGTGACATCACCGTGCTTCATAATAAACTGTGACATCACCGTGCTTCATAATAATCTGTGACATCACCGTGCTTCATAATAAACTGTGACATCACCGTGCTTCATAATAAACTGTGACATCACCGTGCTTCATAATAAACTGTGACATCACCGTGCTTCATAATAAACTGTGACATCACCGTGCTTCATAATAAACTGTGACATCACCGTGCTTGATAATAAACTGTGACATCACCGTGCTTCATAATAAACTGTGACATCACCGTGCTTCATAATAAACTGTGACATCACCGTGCTTCATAATAAACTGTGACATCACCGTGCTTCATAATAAACTGTGACATCACTGTGCTTCATCCTGTAATTTGATGTCACTGTGTATAACAACCCTGTAGTGACATCACAGTTTATTATTCTTGAACGCTGACTTCACTGTGTATATTTTCCCGGTACAATGACATCACTGTATAGTTACCCTCTACTGTGACAACACTGCGTTTATTAACCCTGTAGTGGCAAAACTGTTTATTGTCCCTGTACAGAGACATTACTGTTTATATTAACTCTAAACTGTGATGTCACTGTATATATTAACTCTGAACTGTGATGTCACTGTGCATATTTACCCTGTATTGTCACTCGCAGTGCAAGGTAAATATGTACAGTGACATTAGGGTATACAGGCTTAATAAATACAGTGATGTCACAGTGCAGTGTAAGTATCAACAGTGATGTTGCAGTATAGAGATAACACACAGTGATGTTATAGTTCAGAGATAATACACACAGTGATGTCACAGTACAGGGATAATACACACAGTGATGTCACAGTACAGGGATAATACACACAGTGATGTCACAGTACAGAGATAATATACACAGTGATGTCACAGTACAGGGATAATACACACAGTGATGTCACAGTACAGGGATAATACACAGTGATATCACAGTACAGGGATAATAGACACAGTGATGTCACAGTACAGGGATAATACACACAGTGATGTCACAGTACAGGGATAATACACACAGTGATGTCACAGTACAGGGATAATACACAAAGTGATGTCATAGTACAGGGATAATACACACAGTGATGTCACAGTACAGGGATAATACACAGTGATATCACAGTACAGGGATAATACACACATTGATGTCACAGCACAGGGATAATACACACAGTGATGTCACAGTACAGGGATAATACACAGTGATATCACAGTACAGGGATAATACACACAGTGATGTCACAGTACAGGGATAATACACACAGTGATGTCACAGTACAGGGATAATACACACAGTGATGTCACAGTACAGGGATAATACTAAGGATCGACCGATTATCGGTATGGCCGATATTATCGGCCGATAATCACGATTTTGGGCATTATCGGTATCGGCAATTACCTTGCCGATAAGCCGATAATTCCCCGCCCCCCGCACCGCGACTGCCACCCCCTCGACCCGCCGCACCGCACCCCCGACCCACCGCGTCGCACCCTCCCCCCCCCCCCACCGTGATGGTGGGCGGTATACCGGTATGGATTTTTGCCCATACCGCTATACCGGTCGGGCCCCTCCCCCAACCTCCGAGTCAATAAAAAAATTAAACTTACCCGTAATGGGGGTGGTCTGGGCCATCCATCCTTCCTTCCTGTAGTGTCCAGGGGCGTTCCGGATGAAGAGTGAACCGGTCCGGGCTGTCCTTCTTCTCCGGCGGTCATCTTCTCCACTCCGGGCAGGCTCCGGCCTAGTACACTGCATAGACGCAGCTACGCCGTGACGTCAGGTGCGTCGCTGCACACGGGCGTCACTGCGCAGCGGCGTCTATGCAGCGTACTAGGCCGGAGCCTGCCCGGAGTGGAGAAGATGACCGCCGGAGAAGAAGGACAGCCCGGACCAGTTCACTCTTCACCCGGAACGCCCCCGGACACTACAGGAAGGAAGGATGGATGGCCCGGACCACCCTGACAGGTAGGGGGAGAGAAGCGGGTTGTGGCGGCGGCCTATGGCCCCGCAAAAGCCACTGCAGATCATTGATTTAAAGCACCCGCTTTAAATCAATGATCTGCAGCGGTGTCGCAGGGGGTTAAATAGCCGATAACTTATACCGGAATATCGGTATAAGTTATCTGCTATCGGCCCTAACCTGCACCGATTATCGGTATTTTCCCGGTACAATGACATCACTGTATAGTTACCCTCTACTGTGACAACACTGCGTTTATTAACCCTGTAGTGGCAAAACTGTTTATTGTCCCTGTACAGAGACATTACTGTTTATATTAACTCTAAACTGTGATGTCACTGTATATATTAACTCTGAACTGTGATGTCACTGTGCATATTTACCCTGTATTGTCACTCGCAGTGCAATGTAAATATGTACAGTGACATTAGGGTATACAGGCTTAATATATACAGTGATGTCACAGTGCAGTGTAAGTATCAACAGTGATGTTGCAGTATAGAGATAACACACAGTGATGTTATAGTTCAGAGATAATACACACAGTGATGTCACAGTACAGGGATAATACACACAGTGATGTCACAGAACAGGGATAATACACACAGTGATGTCACAGTACAGAGATAATATACACAGTGATGTCACAGTACAGGGATAATACACACAGTGATGTCACAGTACAGGGATAGTACACAGTGATATCACAGTACAGGGATAATACACACAGTGATGTCACAGTACAGGAAAAATACACACAGTGATGTCACAGTACAGGGATAATACACACAGTGATGTCACAGTACAGGGATAATACACAAAGTGATGTCATAGTACAGGGATAATACACACAGTGATGTCACAGTACAGGGATAATGCACACAGTGATGTCACAGTACAGGGATAATACACACAGTGATGTCACAGTACAGGGATAATACACACAGTGATGTCACAGTACAGGGATAATACACACAGTGATGTCACAGTACAGGGATAATACACACAGTGATGTCACAGTACAGGGATAATACACACAGTGATGTCACAGTACAGGGATAATACACAGTGATATCACAGTACAGGGATAATACACACATTGATGTCACAGCACAGGGATAATACACACAGTGATGTCACAGTACAGGGATAATACACAGTGATGTCACAGTACAGGGATAATACACAGTGATATCACAGTACAGGGATAATACACACAGTGATGTCACAGTACAGGGATAATACACACAGTGATGTCACAGTACAGGGATAATACACACAGTGATGTCACAGTACAGGGATAATACTAGGGATCGACCGATTATCGGTATGGCCGATATTATCGGCCGATAATCACGATTTTGGGCATTATCGGTATCGGCAATTATCTTGCCGATAAGCCGATAATTCCCCGCCCCCCGCACCGCGACTGCCACCCCCTCGACCCGCCGCACCGCACCCCCGACCCACCGCGTCGCACCCCCCCACCGTGATGCTGGGCGGTATACCGGTATGGATTTTTGCCCATACCGCTATACCGGTCGGGCCCCTCCCCCACCCTCTGAGTCAATAAAAAAATTAAACTTACCCGTAATGGGGGTGGTCCGGGCCATCCATCCTTCCTTCCTGTAGTGTCCGGGGGCATTCCGGGTGAAGAGTGAACCGGTCCGGGCTGTCCTTCTTCTCCGGCGGTCATCTTCTCCACTCCGGGCAGGCTCCGGCCTAGTACACTGCATAGACGCAGCTACGCCGTGACGTCAGGTGTGTCGCTGCACACGGGCGTCACTGCGCAGCGGCGTCTATGCAGCGTACTAGGCCGGAGCCTGCCCGGAGTGGAGAAGATGACCGCCGGAGAAGGACAGCCCGGACCGGTTCACTCTTCACCCGGAACGCCCCCGGACACTACAGGAAGGAAGGATGGATGGCCCGGACCACCCTGACAGGTAGGGGGAGAGAAGCGGGTTGTGGCGGCGGCCTATGGCAGCGGCCCCGCAAAAGCCACTACAGATCATTGATTTAAAGCGCCCGCTTTAAATCAATGATCTGCAGCAATGTCGCAGGGGGTTAAATAGCCGATAACTTATACCGGAATATCGGTATAAGTTATCGGCTATCAGCCCTAACCTGCACCGATTATCGGTATCGGCCCTAAAAAAACGATATCGGTCAATCCCTAGATAATACACACAGTGATGTCACAGTACAGGGATAATACATACAGTGATGTCACAGTACAGGGATAATACACAGTGATGTCACAGTACAGGGATAATACATACAGTGATGTCACAGTACAGGGATAATACACAGTGATGTCATAGTACAGGGATAATATACACAGTGATGTCACAGTACAGGGATAATACATACAGTGATGTCACAGTACAGGGATAATACACAGTGATGTCATAGTACAGGGATAATATACACAGTGATGTCACAGCACATGGATAATACACAGTGATGTCACAGTACAGGGATAATACACACTGTGATGTCACAGTACAGGGATAATACACACAGTGATGTCACAGTACAGGGATAATACACAGTGATGTCACAGTACAGGGATAATACACACAGTGATGTCACAGCACATGGATAATACACAGTGATGTCACAGTACAGGGATAATACACAGTGATGTCACAGTACAGGGATAATACACACTGTGATGTCACAGTACAGGGATAATACACACAGTGATGTCACAGTACAGGGATGATATACACAGTGATGTCACAGTACAGGGATAATACACACTGTGATGTGTACAGCTGGTATCTACCACTATAAGGCCAGTGTATGTGGGAGTATTGGTATTTGTAAAATGAATTTTATACAGTGTCAATTGGTGTTAGTCGGTCATTAGTCAGTCACAATGGTAGTCGTGGTCATGGTGTGGCAGTATCATTTGTTTCTTGCTAGTAACGCTCACAACTAACAGTAAGCACCTTTTGTCTGGAGGTGCTGACCATTTTTATTTTTTTGTACTGGTATTATCAGTAATATTGGTGTCAGTAACAGTATGACCATAATATGTATGATGACAATATTTCCTCCCTGTATGCTGGTATTATTGGTAATATTGGTCTCAGTATACAGGATTTGGTCAGTTACAGTATGATGATAATATGTATGGTGATAATATTCCTCCTTGTATACTGATATTATTTGTAATATTAGTCTCAGTATACAGGTCATTGTTCGCACTAGCGTCTAGCTCACCGGTGCGTCATGGAGCCTCTTTGCCTGCACACCCTGGAATTAAGGGTACGTTCCCACACGGCGTATTTGCTGCTGCGTATTTTATTTTCCCTGTTGAAGTCAATGGGTAGGAAAATACGCAGCACCAAATACGCAGCAAATACGCAGCAAAATACACCACGTGGGAATGCACCCTTAAGCATGAAGTCTTGCAAAAGATTGGTGAGCTGCCTGTAATTTTTCTACATCATTGTGATTGGATGAACTGTCTTTACCTATATTACATGAGCACCACCATATTACAAGCCTGTGCTGTCTGATACTTTAGAGTCCGGATTATAGGACCAACGTATTTTTTGTGAACCACACAATACAGGTAGTGCCAGCACGCTTCTATCTACACATATATTACTTATGTTAATGTTTGACAGGGAACTGGCCAAAAAATAAGTGACATGTCACTTCTTCTCCACGTAGACACCTGCTGAAGCTGCCTTTAAAGTCAATGAGATCTTCATGGTCCCCCGATGCTGCCCTTGGCTTGGATATAATTTGCACGTGCAATGTATAAATGTGGTGTTGTTATAATTGCCCCCCCTACTTTTGTCCTGGCCCCCAGTGTGCCCCCCCAAAATTTGAAAGCTGGAGACGCCACTGCGTGTGGTGTCCCGGTACCGCATCCTATACGGTACCTGTTTTTAGGTCCCCATAGCCAGAGTCCCTAGGACTCTGTGGACCTTCAGTCTTTATTCTTATGCACCTATCGTTACTGGGAAGGGCGGCGATAGGCCGGAGAGTCATCTCAACATACAAGCCCTCAGCCTGGCGTCACCAACTATAGGGTTAACATTAACCCCTGATATACCAAAGCAAATCTCTGACTGTACTACCCCTACCCCTGAGACTTACCACACACGCAACTATAACTTCCAGCATGACAAGTCAGCAGTTTGCTGTTCGTGCATGCTGGGAGTTGTAGTTTTGCAACATCTGGAGGGCCTCAGTTTAGAGATCATTGCACAGTGATCTCCAAAGTGTGGCCCTCCAGATGTTGCAAAACTACAAATCCCAGCATGCCCTGACAGCCAACAGCTGTCTGGGCATGCTGGGAGTTGTAGTTTAGCAACATAAGGAGGCTCACAGTTTACAGAAATCACTGCATGGTGACAATCAGATATCCAAGACAGCTGATGTCCCCTAGACAGGAGCACTAGGATGGGTATGGGGGGGTTATAGGGGTCTGTTTGATGTTTTATTTCACACAGAGCTCACACAGCTCCAATCTCCTCACAGATCTCCCTACACTGAGGAGATCGGAGCTGTGAAAGGCAGTTTTTTTCAACTGCCTCTGCTGTGATTGGTCAATCTGGATTGATTGACCAATCACAACAATCAGGGGGCCAGGCCAGCCATGGGGAGACCCGCGGACGATGTCTGTGATGATCAGCTGTCTATGAAAGCTGAAGTCACTTCAATGTCACAGCATGTTTCCATGTTTACATGCTGTGACAGTTTAGCTTCAGGACGAGCCGGCTCATCTAACGCGGCAAGTACTCGCTGATTAGGACGATCAATTAATACTGATCGGTAATATCGACAATCTACTTCTCTGGTCTGCCAACGTCACAAAATGTGGGCTCAAAACTGAGCAAAAAAGTCCCCAGAGTACGGATATTCATGGTGCGGCATAGTATGTTTTTAATACTTTTTTAATTTCTGAGGACGGTGGATGGGACCAGAGCATTTTTTGCACATCTGACCACTGTCACTTTAAGCATTACTAACTCTGGGATGCTTTTACTTATGAAGTTGATTCCGAGATAGTTTTTTCGTGACATATTCTACTTTATCATAGTGGTAAGTTTTCGTCGATACTTACATCATTTCTTGGTAAAAAATTCCAAAATTTGAAAATGTTGCTTTTTTTTTTAACCTTGAAGCTCTCTGCTTGTGAGGAAAATAGACATACCAAATAAATTATATGTTGATTCACATATACAATCTCTTCATGTTTGCATCATAAAGTTGACATGTTTTTTTTTAACTTTTGGAAGACATCAGTGGGCTTCAAAGTTCAGCAGCAATTTTCAAATTTTTCTCAAAATTTTCAAAATCTGAATTTTTCAGGGACCAGTTCAGATTTGAAGTGGATTTGAGGGGTCTTCATATTAGAAATACCCCATAAATTACCCCATTATAAAAACTGCACCCATCAAAGTGTACAAAATTATATTCAGAATGTTTGTTAACCCTTTAGGTGTTTCACAGGAATAGCTGTAAGTTTAAGGAGAAAATTGAAGACCCAGTATTTACACCCCACTGGCGTTGGAACTGTAAGCTGTGCAAATGAAAAATTACAATTTTCATTTTCAAGGACCACTGTTCCAAAAATCTGTCAGACACCTGTGGGGCGTAAATGCTCACTGTACCCCTTATTACATTATGTGAGGGGTGTAGTTTCCAAAATAGGGTCACATGTGGGAGGGGTCCATTGTTCTGGCTCTATGGGGGCTTTGTAAACACACGTGGCCTTCAATTCCGGACAAAATTTATCTTTAAAAAGCCCAATGGTGCTCCTTCTCTTCTGAGCATTGTAGTTCACCCGCAGAGCACTTTACATCCACATATGGGGTATGTTCTTACTCAGAAGAAATGGGGTTACAAATTTTGGGGGGCTTTTTCATATTTTCCCTTGTGAAAATGAAAAATTTAGGTTAACACCAGCATATTATGTTTAGTTTTTTTTTCTCATTTTCCCATCCAAATTTAATGAAAAATTTTCAAACACCTGTGGGGTGTTAAGGCTCACTGTACCCTTTGTTACGTTCCGTGAGGGGTGTAGTTTCCAAAATGAGCCGCTGTAAAATCAGCCACCCCTGTGCAAATCACCAAATTAGACCTCAAATGTACATAGTGCGCTCTCACTCCTGAGCCCTGCTGTGCGTCCGCAGAAAATTTTACGGCCACATATGGGGTATTTCCGTGCTCAGGAGAAATTGCGTTACAAATTTTGGGGGTCTTTTTTTCCTTTTACTGCTTGTGAAAATAAAAAGTAGGGGGCAACACCAGCAGGTTCGTGTAAACATTTTTTTTTTTTTTTACACTAACAGGCTAGTGTAACCCCCAACTTTTCCTATTCATAAGGGGTAAAAGGAGAAAAAGACCCCCACGCCAGTGATTCCAAACAGGGTGCCTCCAGCTGTTGCTAAACTCCCAACATGCCTGGACAGTCAGTGGCTGTCCGGAAATGCTGGGAGTTGTTGTTTTGCAGCAGCTGGAGGCTCTGTTTTGGAAACACGGCCATACGATAAGTGTCTCATTTTTATTGGGAGGGAGGGGGACAGTGTAAGGGGTGTATATGTAGTGTTTTACCCTTTATTATGTAGTGTAGTGTTTTTGGGGTACATTCGCACTGGCGGAGGTTTTCGTTGAGTTTCCCACTAGGAGTTTGGGCTGTGGCGAAAAATTTGCCGCAGCTCAAACTTGAAGCAGAAAATTCACTGTAAACCCGCCCATGTGAATGTACCCTGTACATTCACATGGGGAGGCAAACCTCCAGCTGTTTCAAAACTACAACTCCCAGCATGCACTGACAGACCATGCATGCTGGGAGATGTACTTTAGCAATAGCTGGAGGCACACTGGTTGGAAAACCTTCAGTTAGGTTCTGTGACCTGACTCAGTACTTTCCAAACAGTGTGCCTCCAGCTTTTGCAAAACTACGATTCCCAGCATGTACTGATCACCAAAGGGCATGCTGGGATTTGTAGTTTTGCAACAGCTGGAGGGTCACAGTTTAAGAGATCGCTGTACAGTGATCTCCAAACTGAGGCCCTCCAGATGTTGCAAAACTACATATCCCAGCATGCCCAGACAGCAAACTGCTGTGTAGGCATGCTAGGAGTTGTAGTTTTGCAACATCTGGAGGGCTCCAGTTTAGAGACCACTGTATAGTGGTCTCAGACTGTAGACCTCCAGATGTTGCCAGGCAACTCACCAGCTTCCGTAGGATCCAAGGAGCCGCATCGCCTTTCTCCTCTTCTGCCGCCGATCACCCCCATCGATTGCCGCCTGCTACCGCCGCCCATGAGTAATTAAACTTCGGCGGCAGTCCCTGTCAGTTTCCCCATTCTGCCCAGCCTACTGTGGGTGGGCAGAACAGGGAAACCAAAAGTTAACCCCCCGCCCCCGATTTGCTATTGGTTGTCGCTTCTTGATGACCAATAGTAGGGATAGGAGGGGTGGCACCCCTGCCACCTCACTCCTATTCCTTCAGGGGGATCGTGGGTGTCTCGGACAACCGATATCCCCCTTATATTCCGGGTCACCATAGACCCGTATGACCCAGAATTGGCGACATGTTGCATGGGATGCCTGCTGAATGATTTCAGCAGGCATCCCGGTTCAGTCCCCAACCGGTGCGCGGCGGGGACTTGAATTCCCATGGGCGTATGTATACGCCCTGGGTACTTAACGATCAAAAACCCAGGGTGTATCCATACGCCCTGGGTCCGCAAAGAGTTAAGGGGTTAATAATAATAGTAATTAAAATAATGATATTGTTTCTACCATATCCACTTATCCAGAGATATTCTGCTAGAGATATATTGTCATCCTCCATTCCTGGGAATCCACCTCTCCCCTTCTACATATCTCTGATTCCTTAATCATCCAATAGGGGGGCTTGTTTTCCCACTTATGTGCAAAATCCATGTGGACAATATCTTCTGTCTCCATTACAAGCTGTATGTCCAATATGGGAAATGTGCCTTGAATTATGCAGCTCCTCGCTCACTTGTTAATGTATCAAGTGACCCAGAGCCCACCACGTGGAGGTGGCTGCATTTCGGGCTCCTCCCCACCCCCACCCCTAACCATATGCAGACCTTGTGTGACCCAATCAGCATCTTGTTAAACTGGTTCACATTGATCGTCAATGGCCTTTGCTGTAATACTTCTTAGCTGTGTATGTAGGAAGTAAAATGGCATCTTGAATGTGGTCATCATGCCGGTTACTGTCCATTTGGCCATGGCCCATGCTCCAACCCAAACATTGGATACATAATTGGGCCACTTCAGTTTGCTTTTAGCATATTGCCAAGTCCGCTGCAGCCAAGACACTTTGGGCTCCGAGGCATCTTCAGAGGTTGTTGGTAAATCCATCTGGTTATCCTCCATGGTGACTGTCACATGATCGCTGTGCCTGGATTCATGTGGGTCTGAATTGTCACCTAAAGCCATGTCAATAGCCACATCTGCTCGCTGACCACGGTGCTTAATCTTCTTCCCAGGTATTTTATGGATCTCATAATATGGTGGAGTGACCTTATAATGATATAGGTTAGTATACCGCCAAAGGAAACTCGTCACGTAATGTATGAGACACACGACAGGCACCGATAGAACTGGGATATCTGCAAAATAGCGACAGGATACAATATATTAGACCTATATTCATTCATGTATTTATGTATATATATATATATATATATATATATATATATGTCTGTGTGTGTGTTCACACAAAATCATTTATCTCACAGGAGTAAACCTTTACCCAATTGCTGTAAGAAACTTAAAGGGGTACTCTGCCCCTAGACATCTTATCCCCTATGTAAAGGATAGGGGATAAGATGTCTGATCGCCGGGGTCCCGCAGCTGGGACCCCAGTGATCTCTGTGCAGCACCCAGCCTTTGTTCAGAACACTGGGTGACAGGGTCGTAACGTCACAGCCACGCCCCTCGTGACATCATGCCACACCCCCTCCCATAGACTTACATTGAGCGGGCGTGGCTGTGATGTCATGACCCCCACCTCCCGCTCCAAGCATTCAGAACTCTACTATATTAACTTTACACTAATACATTCATGTTAAATCCATTTATAAACTGAAATTTTGGAAGCTTTCATTATTCCTACCTCTTAGCTTCATGGTCGCCGTCCCTACAGGATCCTTTTGCCTAAATAGACAAAATTCTCTTCAATTTGCAAAATAAGCGCAGGTCTAGAAGGAGAACGTGTTCACCCGCCGAACCGAGGAAATAAGTGTTAGGGATTGGATTCTACCCTGGAGAAAGTCTCTTTGATGTGTGATGTCACAGCAGATGACATCACGTGTATGTGTACCCATTGTAATGGCTGTACTGTACTTTACTTACACTATGTACAGTTATATACTGGGGGTTTACAAAGGATTTGACGATTACAGCTTTAACCCCTTCAGGGTCACAGCCCTTTTTGGTCTTGAGGACACAGGAAATTTTCATTTTTATGTTTAAAATTTTTCCTCCTCCCCTTCTAAGAGCCATAAATCTTAAAATGTTCAACCTAAAGACCCATATGAGGGTTTGTTTCTTTTGCGACCAACTGTACTTTGTAATGAAACCTTTAATTTTAACATAAAATATATGGTACTATAAAAATGTATATATATTATTTGCGGCAGGAAATTGAGAAGTAAACGGCAATTTTGCAACTTTTGATAGTTTTTATTTTTACACAGTGAAGTGTATGATAACACCGACATGTTCTTTTTATACTGTGGGTCAATGTTTGGGTACACGCTTTACTCTTTTTGTACTGTTTAAAAAAAAAAATCAAACTTTTTGAACATTGTAAGTACGTTTTAAATTGTACGAGGGCTAATTTTTTTCCGTATACATCCCTGCATAAGGAAAAAGTCATAGAGGTCAGAAGAGGACAATTTTAAACGTACTAATTTTGGTGCAAAAAGTTATAACTTTTAATGTTAAACAAAATCAAACCTTAATGAGCTGGATATCAATTTAATTGTATGGATCTAAAGAACAAGGTGTCATTTTTACCGAAAAGTGCACTGTGTAGAATCGGAAGCCCCTAAAAAAAAATTCTAAATGGTGTTTGTTTTTTTTCCAATTTTGCCCCACTAATATTTTTTTTCTCGTTTTGCTGTAGATTTTGTGGTGAAATGATTGATGTCATTACAAAGTACAATATGTGGCGCAAAAAAACAGCCCCATAGGAGTCTGTGTTATGATTTTAAGAAGGTGAGGAGGAAAAAACTTAAGCGCAAAAATGAAAACCTGTTGTCCTGAATTTTTCATGTTCACTGCACCTGCACTCACATTTAACCCCTGGACATGTTTTATTCATATGGTTATGCTTGTATTGGCACTTAATCTGTGATTTGCTGTTTTTATCGGTACCACATTTGCGTACATGTGATTTTTGATGACTTTTTTTTATTTTATTTTTTTCTGGGATGTGATCACAATTCAGCATTGGACTTTTTTTATTTTTACGTTTTATGCCCTTCACCATATGGAATCATTAACACTATATTTTAATAATTCTGACTTTTCTGGACATTGTTATGCCAAATATGTTGATTTATTTTATTTTTTTTACAAATTTTTATTTGTAAAATGGGAAGAGGGGGAATTAATTTTTTTATTGGAGGAGATACTTATTCCCATTATTAAATTATAACTGTTAATAGCTATCTTTTGATTTTTAATACTGATCAGTAATATCGACAATCTACTTCTCTGGTCTCAAGATCTCTGGAGATGGCGCACTACAATGCTCAGAAGAGGAGGAGCGCCATTGAGCTTTTGGAGAGAGAATTTGTTTGGAATGGGAGTCAGGGACCATGTGCGTTTACAAAGCCCCCCGTGGTGCCAGAACAGTGGACCCCCCACATGTGAACCGATTTTGGAAACTACACCCCTCACAGAATTTAATAAGGGGTGCAGTGAACATTTACACCCCACTGGCGTTTGACAGGTCTTTGGAACAGTGAGCTGTGCAAATGAAAAAATGCATTTTTCATTTTCAAGGGCCACTGTTCCAAAATTCTGTCAGACACCTGTGGGGTGTAAATGCTCACTGTACCCCCTTATTACATTACATGAGGGGTGTAGTGTCCAAAATGGGATTACATGTGGGGGAGGGGGTCCATTGTTCTGGTACTATGGGGGCTTTGTAAACACACGTGGCCTTCAATTCCGGACAAAATTTATCTTCAAAAGCCCAATGGTGCTCCTTCTCTTCTCAGCATTGTAGTGCACCCGCAGAGCACTTCACATCCACATATGGGGTATGTTCTTAATCAGAAGAACAAATTTTGGGGGGCTTTTTTTCCTATTTTCCCTTGTGAAAATGAAAAATTTAGGGTAATGCCAGCATTTTAGTGAATTTTTTTTTGTTTTTTTCATTTTCCCATCCAACTTTAATGAAAATTCTTTAGTGTTAAGGCTCACTATACCCCTTATGTTCTGTGCGGGTTGTAGTTTCCAAAATGGGGTCACATGTGGGTATTTATTGTTTTGCGTTTATGTCAAAACCACTGTAAAATCAGCCACCCCTGTGCAAATCACCAATTTAGGCCTCAAATGGGCTCTCACTCCTGAGCCTTGTTGTGCGTCTGAGAGCATTTTACACCCACATATGGGGTATTTCCGTGCTTTTCCTTTTACCGCTTGTGAAAATAAAAAGTATGGGGAAACATCAGCATGTTAGTGTAAAAATTGTAATTTTTTTACACTAACAGGCTGGTGTAGCCCCCAACTTTTCCTTTTCATAAGGGGTAAAAGGAGAAAAAGCCCCCCAAAATTTGTATTGCAATTTCTCCCAAGTACGGAAATACCCCATATGTGTCCCTAAACTGTTTCCTTGAAATACGACAGGGCTCCAAAGTCAGAGAGCGCCATGTGCATTTGAGGACTAAATTATTGATTGCATAGGGGTGGACATAGGGGTATTCTACGCCAGTGATTCCCAAACAGGGTGCCTCCAGCTGTTGCTAAACTCCCAGCATGCCTGGACAGTCTTTGGCTGTCTGGAAATGCTGGGAGTCATTGCTTTGCAACAGGTGGAGGCTCCGTTTTGGAAACACTGCCATACGATACATTTTTCATTTTTCTTTATTGAAGCGGAAAACTCACTGTAAACTCGCCCGTGTGAATGTACCCTGTACAGACCGTGCCTGCTGGGAGTTGAACTTTTGCAACAGCTGGAGGCACACTGGTTGGAAAACCTTCAGTTAGGTTCTGTTACCTAACTCAGTATTTTCCAACCATTGTGCCTCCAGCTGTTGCAAAACTACAACTCTCAGCATGTACTGATCGCCAAAGGGCATGCTGGGAGGGTGGGCCATTTATATGGATACACCTTAATAAAATGGGAATGGTTGGTGATATTAACTTCCTGTTTGTGGCGCATTAGTATATGTGAGGGGGGAAACTTTTCAAGATGGGTGGTGACCATGGCGGCAATTTTGAAGTTGGCCATTTTGAATCGAACTTTTGTTTTTTCAATAGAAAGAGGGTCATGTGACACATCAAACTTTTTGCGAATTTCAAAAGAAAAACAATGATTTGCTTGGTTTTAATGTTCATGAGTTATTTAGAAATTTCTGACCACTTCTAAAATGTGTTCAATGTGCTGCCCATTGTGTTGGATTGTCAATGCAACCCTCTTCTCCCACTCTTCACAAACTGATAGCAACACCGCAGGAGAAATGCTAGCACAGGCTTCCAGTATCCGTAGTTTCAGGTGCTGCAGAATGGGCAAAACAAATATTAGAACAGGACCCTCAGTTTACGCAGAAGATTTGTTCAGTGATGAGGCAAACTTTTATGTGAATGGTGAAGTTAAAGGGGTACTCCACCCCTAGACATCTTATCCCCTATACAAAGGATAGGGGATAAGATGCCTGATGGCCGTCACGCCCCTTCCCATAGACTTGCATTGAGGGGACGGGGCGTGACGTCACATGAGGGAGGAGTCATAACATCACAAACTTCTGTTCCCATGGTCTGGACTCAGACCCTCCAGCGCTTCCCGAGCAGAAAAAAGGTGGGTGCCGCATGCTATATTGCGGGGGTCCCCAGCGGCGGGACCCCCGCGATCAGACATCTCGCTATAAGATGTCTAGGGGTGGAGTACCCCTTTAACAATCAAAACCACCGCTATTGGTCTGACACTAACCCACATTGCATAGATCCCTCCAAGACTGTTGGAACACAAAAATTGATGGTATGGTGTAGTATATGGGGTACAAAGATAGTGGGGCCATTCTTCATCAATGGAAACCTCAAGGCCACTGGATATGCGAAATTGCTACATGATGATGTGTTTCCCTCTTTATGCACTGAAGCTGGCACGTTCCCTGAGTTTTTTCTAGCAAGATGGTGCACCACCACATTATGGGTGTCAGGTCCGAGCATTCCTAGATGAAAAGTTTCCTGGAAAGTGGATTGGTCGTCGTGGGCCAGTTGAATGGCCCCCAAGGTCTCCCGATCTGACCCCCTTAGACTTTTATCTTTGGGGTCATCTTAAGGCAATTGTCTATTCTGTGAAGATACGAGATGTGCAGCACCTGAAACTACGGATACTGGAAGCCTGTGCTAGCATTTCTCCTGCGGTGTATATAGTAGTATATAGCAGTGTATACGGATACTGGAAGCCTGTGCTAGCATTTCTCCTGCGGTGTATATAGTAGTATATAGCAGTGTATACGGATACTGGAAGCCTGTGCTAGCATTTCTCCTGCGGTGTTGCTATCAGTGTGTGAAGAGTGGGAGAAGAGGGTTACATTGACAATCCAACACAATGGGCAGCACATTGAACACTATGTAAGTGGTCAGAAATTTGTAAATAACTCATGAAAGAATAAAGTTACGTTACAACCAAGCACATCATTGTTTTTCTTGTGAAATTCCCAATAAGTTTGATGTGTCATATAACCCTCTTCTTATTGAAAAAAACTAAAGTTGGATTCAAAATGGCCAACTTCAAAACGGCCGCCATGGTCACCACCCATCTTGAAAAGTTTCCCCCCTCACATATACTAATGCGCCACAAACAGGAAGTTAATATCACCAACCATTCCCATTTTATTAAGGTGTATCCATATAAATGGCCCACCCTACAGTTATGCAACAGTTGGAGGTACGCAACTACAACTCCCAGCATGCCAAGACAGCTGTTTGGGCACGCTGGGATTTGCAGTTTTGCAACATCTGGAGGGCTACAGTTTAGAGACCACTGCACAGTGATCTCCAAATTGTGGCCCTCCAGATATTGCTAGGCAACTCACCAGCTTCCGTAGGATCCAGGGAGCCGTACCGCCATCCTCTTCTGCCGCCGATCGCTGCCCGCTGCTGCCACCGATGGGTAAGTGGACTTCAGTGACGGTCCCTGACGGTTTCCCCGTTCTGACCCACCTATTGTGGGTGGGCAGGATGGGGAAACCGAAAGTTAACCCCCCCCCCCCCCGTCCCCAAACTGCTAAAAATAAATAAATAAATGTTTTATGGTCACTGCACTTGCACTCACATTTAACCCCACGACATGTTGTATTCCTATAGTAATTGCTTATATGGGCACTGGTAATCATGGAATATTATATGAGATGCTCCGCCAGAATTTTCCATGATTCAAAATTTGGTGCCAAACTCAGCAATTTTGACGCAAAAAAAAAAGGGTTGCGAAAAAGAACTCTCACATATTTTAGTCCCTTAAGGACAGAGCCCTTTTTCACCTAAAAGGGGTACTCTGCCCCTAGACATCTTATCCCTTATCCAAAGGATAGTGGATAAGATGGAAGATTGCCGGGGTCCCACTGCTGGGGACCCCCAGGATCTCTGCTGCACCACACCTCTATTGTTACTGCACAGAGCGTGTTTGCTCTGCGCGTAATGACGGGTGATACAGGGGATGGAGCATCGTGATGTCACGGCTCCGCCCCCTCGTGACGTCACGACCCGCCCCCTCAATACAAGTCTATGGGCACCCCCTGCCACAGACTTGCATTAAGGGATTGGGCCGTGATGTCACAAGGGGCGGAGCTGTGACGTCACGCTGCTCCATCCCCTGTATCACCCGTCATTACGCAGAGAGTGAACTCGCTCTGTGCAGTAATAATAGTGCGGTGCCGCAGCGGCGATCCCGGGGGTCCCCAGCAGAGGGACCCCGGCGATCGGACATCTTATACCCTATCCTTTGGATAGGGGATAAGATGTGTAGGGGCAGAGTACCCATTTAAGGATTCAGCCCTTTTTTGCAATTCTGACCACTGTCACTTTATACATTAATAACTCTGGGATGCTTTTACTGATTATTCTGATTCCGAGATTGTTTATTCGCGACATATTCAACTTTAACACAGTGGTAAATTTTCATCGTTACTTGCATCCATTCTTGGTGAAAAATCCCCAAATTTCATGAAAATGTTGAAAATTTTGCATTTTTCTAACTTTGAAACTCTCTGCTTTTAAGGAAAATGGATATTGCAAATAAATGATATATTGATTCCCATATACAATATGTCTACTTTATATTTGCATCATGAAGTTGATATGTTTTTGCTTTTGGAAGACATCAGAGGGCTTCAAAGTTCAGCAGCAATTTTCCAATTTTCCACAAAATTTTTTCAGGGACCAGTTCAGTTTTGAAGTGCGTTTGAGGGGTCTTCTTATTAGATATACCCCATATATGATCCCATTATAAAAACTGCACCCCCCAAAGTATTCAAACTGACATTCAGAAAGTGTGTTAACCCTTTCGGTGTTTCACAAGAATAGCAGCAACGTTAAGGAGAAAATTCAAAATCTTCATTTTTTACACTCGCATGTTCTTGTAGAACCATAGAAACATAGAATGTGTCGGCAGATAAGAACCATTTGGCCCATCTAGTCTGCCCAATAATCTGAATACTATGAATAGTCCCTGGCCCTATCTTATATGAAGGATAGCCTTATGCTTATCCCATGCATGTTTAAACTCCTTCACTGTATTTGCAGCGACCACTTCTGCAGGAAGGCTATTCCATGTATCCACTACTCTTTCAGTAAAGTAATACTTCCTGATATTAATGCAAAGACCTTTGCCCCTCTAATTTAAAACTATGTCCTCTTGTGGTAGTTTTTCTTCTTTAAAATATGCTCTCCTACTTTTCCTTGTTGATTCCCTTTATGTATTTAACCCCTTAAGGACATAGGGCGTATCCATATGCCCCCGTTTCCAAGTCCTTAAGGACCGAGGGCGTATGGATACGCCCTGAGCATTTCCGGCCCCCACCGCTAGCCGGAGGGGATCCCGGCATATCGCCCAGGGGGGTCATTATGTCCCCCCATGTCGGCGATTGCCGCAGATCGCTGGACAATTCAGTCCAGCGATCTGCGGCAGATTCCGGGTCAATCGGGTCTCCAGTGACCCGATGACCCGGAATTACTGGCTGATCGGGGCCGTCAGAGACGGCCCCGAACAGCCAGAGCCAGCAGGGGTGAGGTGGCACTGGTGCCACCTCACGATCGCCCTGATTCGTCGGCCGGATTACCGGCCGACCAATCAGGGCGCCTGCTGCGGGTGTCACTCCCGCAACCCGCTCCGCCCCTCTTCCGGAGGACGTGAGCGGGTGCGGGAAGACGACCCCCGGTGCTGGGGACCCCGATCCCCGGCGTCCCTGTTGGGATCGGGGCCCCAGGAGCAGCGGCGGCGGCGGAGACGACGAGGGACTGACCTGTGCGGCTGGATCGTTGGAGGTGAGTGACAGCCTCCTGCTGTTGCTTAGCAACAGCTCCCAGCATGCAACAAGGGCATGCTGGGAGCTGTAGTTATGCAACAGCAGGAGGCAGACCACCACAACTCCCAGCATGCCCTTATGGGCATGCTGGGACTTGTAGTTTTGCAACAGCTGAAGGCACATTCTTTCTATGGAAAAGTGTACCTTCAGCTGTTGTGTAACTACAACTCCCAGCTTGCACAATCAGCTAAAGTGCATGCTGGGAGTTGTAGTGGTGCATCTGGTGGTTGCATAACTACAACTCCCAGCATGCCCGTTGGCTGTCGGTGACTGCTGAGAGTTGTAGTTTTGCAACGGCTGAAGGCACACTGAGTTAAGTAGTAAACCAGTGTGTCTCCAGCTGTTGCATAACTACAATCCCCAGCATCCCCAGCCAATGTAGTATGCCTCCGGCTGTTGCATAACTACAAGACCCAGCATGCCCTTCCGCTGTCCGTACATGCTGGGGGTTGTAGCTTTTGCAACAGCTGAAGGCACACTGGTTGCAAATCACTGAGTTTGTTACCAAACTCGGTGTTTCACAACCTGTGTGTCTCCAGCTGTTGCAAAACTACAACTCCCAGCATGCACTGATAGACCGTACATGCTGGGAGTTGTAGTTTTGCAACAGCTGGATGTTTCCCCCCCCAATGTGAATGTACAGGTACACTCACATGGGCGGAGGATTACAGTAAGTATCCGGCTGCAAGTTTGAGCTGTGGCAAATTTTCTGTCGCAGCTCAAACTGCCAGCGAGAAACTATTGTGAACCCCCCGCCCGTGCGACTGTACCCTAAAAACACTACACTACACTAACACACAATAAAATAAAAAGTAAAAAACACTACATATACACATACCCCTACACAGCCCCCCTCCCCTCCCCAATAAAAATGAAAAACGTCTGGTACGTCACTGTTTCCAAAACGGAGCCTCCAGCGGTTGCAAAACGACAACTCCCAGCATGCACTGATAGACCGTCCATGCTGGGAGTTGTAGTTTTGCAACAGCTGGATGTTCCCCCCCCCAATGTGAATGTACAGGGTACACTCACATGGGCGGAGGATTACAGTAAGTATCCGGCTGCAAGTTTGAGCTGCGTCAAATTTTCTGCCACAGCTCAAACTGCCAGCGAGAAACTACTGTGAACCCCCGCTCGTGTGACTGTACCCTAAAAACACTACACTACACTAACACAAAATAAAATAAAAAGTAAAAAAACACTACATATACACATACCCCTACACAGCCCCCCTCCCCTCCCCAATAAAAATGAAAAACGTCTGGTACGCCACTGTTTCCAGAACGGAGCCTCCAGCTGTTGCAAAACAACTACTCCCAGTATTGCCAGATAGCCACTGACTGTCCAGGCATGCTGGGAGTTTAACAACAGCTGGAGGCCCCCTGTTTGGGAATCACTGGCGTAGAATACCCCTATGTCCACCCCTATGCAATCCCTAATTTAGGCCTCAAATGCGCATGGCACTCTCACTTTGGAGCCCTGTCGTATTTCAAGGCAACAGTTTAGGGTCACATATGGGGTATCGCCGTACTCGGGAGAAATTGTGTTACAAATTATGGGGGGTATTTTCTGCTATTACCCTTTTTAAAAATGTAAAATTTTTGGGAAAACAAGCATTTTAGGTAAAAAAAATAATTTTTTTTTTACATATACAAAAGTCATAAAACACCTGTGGGGTATAAAGGTTCACTTAACCCCTTGTTACGTTCCCCGAGGGGTCTAGTTTCCAAAATGGTATGCCATGTGTTTTTTTTTTTGCTGTCCTGGCACCATAGGGGCTTCCTAAATGCGGCATGCCCCCAGAGCAAAATTTGCTTTCAAAAAGCCAAACGTGACTCCTTCTCTTCTGAGACCTGTAGTGCGCCAGCAGAGCACTTTTCACCCCCATATGGGGTGTTTTCTGAATCGGGAGAAATTGGGCTTCAAATTTTGGGGGGTGTTTTCTGCTATTACCCTTTTTAAAAATGTAAAAATTTTGGGAAACCAAGCATTTTAGGTAAAAAAAAAAAAAAAATGTTCACATATGCAAAAGTCATGAAACACCTGTAGGGTATTAAGGTTCACATTACCCCTTGTTACGTTCCCCGAGGGGTCTAGTTTCCAAAATGGTATGCCATGTGTTTTTTTTTTGCTGTTCTGGCACCATAGGGGCTTCCTAAATGCGACATGCCCCCAGAGCAAAATTTGCTTTCAAAAAGCCAAATGTGACTCCTTCTCTTCTGAGACCTGTAGTGCGCCAGCAGAGCAATTTTCACCCCCATATGGGGTGTTTTCTGAATCGGGAGAAATTGGGCTTCAAATTTTGGGGGGTATTTCCTGCTATTACCCTTTTTAAAAATGTTAACATTTTGGGAAACCAAGCATATTAGGTAAAAAATAAAAATAAAAATTTACATATGCAAAAGTCGTGAAACACCTGTAGGGTATTAAGGTTCACATTACCCCTTGTTACGTTCCCCGAGGGGTCTAGTTTCCAAAATGGTATGCCATGTGTTTTTTTTTTGCTGTTCTGGCACCATAGGGGCTTCCTAAATGCGACATGCCCCCAGAGCAAAATTTGCTTTCAAAAAGCCAAATGTGACTCCTTCTCTTCTGAGACCTGTAGTGCGCCAGCAGAGCAATTTTCACCCCCATATGGGGTGTTTTCTGAATCGGGAGAAATTGGGTTTCAAATTTTGGGGGGTATTTTCTGCTATTACACTTTTTAAAAATGTAAAATTTTTGGGAAACCAAGCATTTTAGGTAAAAAAAAATATAATTTTTTTTACATATGCTAAAGTCGTGAAACACCTGTGGGGTATTAAGGTTCACTTTACCCCTTGTTACGTTCCCTGAGGAGTCTAGTTTCCAAAATGGTATGCCATGTGTGTGTTTTTGCTGTTCTGGCACCATAGGGGCTTCCTAAAGGTGACATGCCCCCCAAAAACCATTTGACGCTCCTTCCCTTCTGAGCCCTCTACTGCGCCCGCTGAACAATTAACATAGACATATGAGGTATGTCCTTACTCAAGAGAAATTGGGCTACAAATACAAGTAAACATTTTGTCCTTTTACCCCTTGTAAAAATTAAAAAATTGGGTCTACAAGAAAATGCGAGTGTAAAAAATGAAGATTTTGAATTTTCTCCTTCACTTTGCTGCTATTCCTGTGAAACACCTAAAGGGTTAATACACTTACTGAATGTCATTTTGAATACTTTGGGGGGTGTAGTTTTTATAATGGGGTCTTTTATGGGGCATTTCTAATATGAAGGCCCTTCAAATCCACTTCAAACGTGAACTGGTCCATGAAAAATAGCGAGTTTGAAAATTTTGTGAAAAATGTCAAAATTGCTGCTGAACTTTGAAGCCCTCTGGTGTCTTCCAAAAGTAAAAACTCATAAATTTTATGATGCAAACATAAAGTAGACATATTGTATATGTGAACCCCAAAAAAATATATTTTGAATATCCATTTTCCTTACAAGCAGAGAGCTTCAAAGTTAGAAAAATGCAAAATTTTCATTTTTTTCATCAAATTTGGTGATTTTTCACCAAGAAAGGATGCAAGTTACCATAAAATTTTACCACTAAGTTAAAGTAGAATATGTCACGAAAAAACAATCTCGGAATCAGAATGATAACTAAAAGCATTCCAGAGTTATTAATGTTTAAAGTGACAGTGGTCAGAATTGCAAAAAACGCTCTGGTCCTTAAGGTGAAAAAGGGCTCGGTCCTTAAGGGGTTAAAAGTCTCTATCATATCCCCTCTGTCTCTTCTTTCTTCCAAACTATACATGTTAAGGTCCTTTAACCCCTTAAGGACCGGGGGGTTTTCCGTTTTTGCATTTTCGTTTTTTGCTCCTTGCCTTTAAAAAATCATAACTCTTTCAATTTTGCACCTAAAAATCCATATGATGGCTTATTTTTTGCGCCACCAATTCTACTTTGTAATGACATCAGTCATTTTGCCCAAAAATCTACGGTGAAACGAAAAAAAAAATCATTGTGCGACAAAATTGAAAAAAAAAAACACAGTTTTGTAACTTTTGGGGGCTTCCGTTTCTACGTAGTACATTTTTTATCTTTATTTTGTAGGTCCATACGATTAAAATGATACCCTACTTATATAGGTTTGATTTTGTCGGACTTCTGGAAAAAATCATAACTACATGCAGGAAAATTAATACGTTTAAAATTGTCATCTTCTGACCCCTATAACTTTTTTATTTTTCCGTGTGGGGCAGTATGAGGGCTAATTTTTTGCGCCGTGATCTGAAGTTTTTAACGATACCATTTTTTTGCATTGATAGGACTTATTGATCGCTTTTTATTCATTTTTAAATGATATAACAAGTGACCAAAAATGCACTATTTTTTTCCGCGCACGCCATTGACCGAGCGGTTTAATTAATGATATATTTTTATAATTCGGACATTTCCGCACGCAGTGATACCATATATGTTTATTTATTTTTTTTATTTACACTGTGTTTTTTTTTTATTGGAAAAGGGGGGTGATTCAAACTTTTAATAGGGGAGGAGTTAAATGATCTTTATTCACTTTTTTTTGCAGTGTTATAGGTCCCATGGGGACCTATAACACTGCACAAACTGATCATCATTGATCACTGGTTTCTCATAAGAAACCAGTGATCAACGATTCTGCCGCATGACTGCTCAGGCCTGGATCTCAGGCACTGAGCAGTCATTCGGCGATCGGACAGCGAGGAGGCAGGTGGGGGCCCTCCCGCTGTCCTGTCAGCTGTTCGGGATGCCGCGATTAGCCGCGGCTAACCCGAACAGCCCGACTGAGCTAGCCGGCCACTTTAGCTGCGCGCTATTAGAGGCGGGTCCTGGCTTCACTATGACGCCGGGCCCGCCGTGATATGACGCGGGGTTACTGTGTAACCCCACGTTATATCAGGAGAGCAGGACCAAGGGCGTACCTGTACGCCCTTGGTCCTTAAGGAGTTAACCTTTCCTTGTAAGTTTTATTCTGCAATCCATGTACTAGTTTAGTAGCTCTTCTCTGAACTCTCTCTAGAGTATCTATATCCTTCTGGAGATACGGCCTCCAGTACTGCGCACAATACTCCAATTGAGGTCTCACCAGTGTTCTGTACAGCGGCATGAGCACTTCTCTCTTTCTACTGCTTATACCTCTCCCTATACAGCCAAGCATTCTGCTAGCGTTTCCTGCTGCTCTTTTACATTGTCTTCCTACCTTTAAGTCTTCTGAAATAATTACCCCTAAATCAATTTCCTCAGATACTGAGGTCAGGGCAGTGTAAAATAATCTATATTCTGCCTGAGGGTTTTTACGCCCCAGGTGCATTATCTTGCACTTATCCACATTTAATTTCAGTTGCCAGAGTTCTGACCATTCTTCTAGTTTGCCTAAATCCTTTTCCAATTGGCGGATCCCTCCAGGAACATCAACCCTGTTACATATCTTTGTGTCATCAGCAAAAAGACATACCTTACCATCGAGACCTTCTGTAATATCGCTAATGAAGATATTAAACAATATTGGTCCCAGTACAGATCCCTGAGGTCCCCACTGGTGACAAGACCTTGCTCTGAATATTCTCCATTGACTACAACCCTCTGTTGTCTGTTACTCAGCCACTGCCTAATCCACTCAACAATATTGGAGTCCAAGCTCTATGACTGTAGTTTATTGATAAGTCTTCTATGTGGGACAGTGTCAAAAACCTTACTAAAATTTAGATATGTGATGTCTACTGCCCCTCCGCCATCTATTAGTTTAGTCACCCAGTCAAAAAAAATCTATAAGATTTGTTTGACATGATCTCCCTGAAGTCAACCCATGTTGTTTTTCATCTTGCAATCCATGGGATTTTAGATGTTCCACAATCTTATCCTTTAGTAGGGTTTCCATTAATTTCCCCACTATTGATGTCAGACTTACTGGCCTATAGTTGCTTGATTCCTCCTTACTACCTTTCTTGTGAATGGGCACAACATTTGCTAATTTCCAATCTTTCCACGGCTCCTGTTACCATTGATTGGTTAAATAAATCTGCTAACGGTTTTGCTAGCTCACCACTAAACTCTTTTAATAATTTTGGGTGTATCCCATCAGGCCCCTGTGATTTATTTGTCTTCACTTAAGGCAGTCGGCTAGCCCCTTATTCTCTTCTACATGCCTTCCTTCCTTTGTTTTTAATTTAGTTATTCCTTTTTTTGATTTCCTTTTTTCATTTATATATCTGAAGAATGTCTTATCCCCTTTATTCACAGACTGAGCTAGTTTTTCTTCTGCCTGTGCTTTAGAAGTTCTTATAACTTGCTTGGTCTCTTTCTGCCTAGTCTTGTAGAATTCCCTATCTTCATTGCTCTGGTTGTTTTATAATTACTAAATGCTAGTTTTTAGTTTTTTATGATTTTGGCCACTTCTGCTGAGTACCACAGTGGTCTCTTCCTTTTTCTGCTTTTACTGACAAGTCTTGTGCAATTTTCTGTTGCCTTCAATAAAGCGTCTTTTAAGTAGTCCCATTTCTCCTGAACTCCATGTAATTTGTTCCAGTCTGATAGGGACTCATTTATGACTAATCTCATTTTTGAAAAGTCTGTTTTTCTAAAATCTAAAACTTTTGTTTTTGTGTGGTGTGACTCCTTCACTGTTCTTATATTAAACCACACTGACTGGTGATCACTAGATCCAGAGCTTTCGCCTACAATAACATCATATACCAAATCCCCATTTGTGAAAACCAAATCCAAAATGGCCTCCTTCCGCGTTGGCTCCTCAACCACTTGTTGTAGAAATAATCCCAGTAGGTAATTTAGAATATTTGTACTCCTGGCAGAACTAGCTATTTTGGTTTTCCAGTTTATATCCGGAAGATTGAAGTCTCCCATAATGATAACTTCTCCTTTCATTGTCATTTTAGATATTTTTTCAACTAGTAGATCATCTACTTCTTTAACTTGGCCAGGTGGTCTGTATATCACACCTACACGAGTTACTGCATGGTTACCAAACTGCAACGTAACCCAAACTGACTCTGTGGTTTCCTCACTAACTTGTATTAGGTTAGATTTTATGCTATCTTTCACATACAGGGCCACTCCTCCTCCTTTCTTGCCTTCTCTGTCTCTTCTGTATAAAGAGTACCCTGGTATGGATATGTCCCAGTTATTCCATTCATTAAACCATGTCTCAGTAACGGCATTGGTTGTGTAGTGTTTTTATGGTACATTCACATGGGCGGAGATTTACAGTAAGTTTGAGCTGCGATGGAAAATTTGGAAAAACTCCCAGCATGCACTGGCAGACCATATATGCTGGGAGTTGTATTTTTGCAACAGCTGGAGGCACACTGGTTGCAAAACACTGAGGTAGGTAACAAACTATGTTTCACAACCAATGTGTCTCCAGCTGTTGCAAAACTGCAACAATCAGCATGCATTGACAGCCGAAGGGCATGCTGAGAGTTGTAGTTTTGCAACAGCTGGAGGCACATTGCTACAACTCCCAGCATACCCTTTGGTAGTCTGTGCATGTTGGGAGGTGTAGTTATGAAAAACTAGATGCACACTTTTTCATAGAAAAAATGTGCCTCCAGCTGTTGCATTACCACAACTCCAAGCATGCACAGACTACCAAAGGGCATGCTGGGAATTGTAGTTGGAACTCCAGCTGTTGCAAAACTACAACTCCCAGCATTCCCTTTGGCTTTGCATGCCGAGAGTTGTTGCTAAGCAACATCAGGAGGTGAACAGGCCTCACCTCCTGCTGTATCCTGCCGCCGGGACCGCCGCACTGTATCCTGCCGCCGGGCCCAATCCTGCTGCTGCTTCGACCGATCAATCACGTGATCGTGAGGTGTCACCCATGCCACCTCACTCCTGCTGAGTAAGGGGGAATGGGGCTGTCTCGGACAGCCCCATTCACCCTTTTTTTCCGGGTCACCGGGTCACCAGAGACCCAATTGACACGGAATAACCACAAATCGCACATCTGAATGGACCTCTGGACCCCCCCTGGGCAATATGCCGGGATGCCTGCTGAACGATATCAGCAGGCATCCCGGTCCATGCCCAGCGATCGGCAGGAGCTGGAAGAACGCAGGGCATACCTATATGCCCTGCGTCCTTAAGGACTCGGAAATGGGGGCATATGGATACGCCCTGCGTCCTTAAGGGGTTAATATTTTAAAAGCAGCACAAGAGACCTTTAAAAATGTGAGGAGAAAAAAAATGGTGTGATTAATATCGCTGGAACAGAAATGACAGTAATTTTTTAATATCTCACCCAATGTGAACTGAACTCAACCCACTTGTAAGTCTGAGTTTACCTGCTACTACATTGAGATGTGGTGACTGGGGTGTTGCAGTATGTAACAGGGTCTGGTTGTATAAACCCTGGGGGCAAGATGTTGTTAACCCCTTAGTGTTCGTGACGCCAGGATGTGTTTATTCCGGTATGGTAACCGCCGTCAACCAATCCAGAAATGGTTTGTAATAAAGGAATGTCCACAGCAAGGATTCTGAATAAACTGGAACTTTTACTTGAAATGTTTAGGGAACAGTCTTTACAATTATGCAGTTCCTTCAGAGGCAACCGGGACACAGGATACCTTGCAGGCTTGCTGGGACTTGTAGTTTTGAGGATATTTATGCAGGTCACTGTGCTACTAATATATTCCTTAGCTGAGGAGTAGTCACTGGATTTGTAGAAAGAATTGTAACTCACGTTTTAGAAGTGGTTGTGTTTCTTTAGGCTTTGGCCTAGATGAGATGAATTTGCAGTATACAGGACTTTGTGCTTCCTTTTAAGTCCAAGAGATAAGAGAGAGAGAATAGAGACTACAGCCCCTTATATACTAGGGGGCTGGACTAAAGCCCATTGGTTGCTAATGCCTGGGGTTCCTGTGCCCATGGAACTCTGGGTATATCACATGACAGTAGATCACATGACCAAGGAAGGTCCTATACATTTTATACAAACTGTACAACTTTATACATATGAATAATAGATGCACATAATGAATATACACTGCATTTATATGAGACAACAAGGGGGGAGCCCTGCAGGAGAGCCCTATGGACCTAAGAGACTCTTCCTGAAGGGACAGGTCCTGTACCGGGACACCTCAAATCCCCTTGTTTAATGAAAGTCGCCCTCAACGTCTGTCCCCTTAGGGAGAGGAGCGAAATGGCCATTGGGCCGAATGTAGTTCTGAAGCATTTAACTATAACGTCCAATTTCAGTACACATTAAAATGTCCATACATGCTCTGTAACTTGGGAACAGGAGGATATTGGTTAACTTTAGTACTTGCTGGATATAATTTACCATTTAATGGTTGAGACAAGGTTCCTTAAAGGGGTACTCCGCTGCCCTGTGTCGGAAGCTCCGCTCCCCAGCGTCCGGAAGTTTATTGTTCCTGACGCTGTGTGCGGGCTTCCGTGTTCAGGGCTGCCCCTCGTGACGTCACGCCCGCCCCCTTCATGATGTTATGCCCGCCCCCTCAATGAAAGTCTATGGGAAGGGGGCATGATGGCCATCGTGCCCCCCTTCTCATAGTCTTTCGCTGAGGGGGAGGGCTTGACATCACGAAGGGGGCCGGCGTGACGTCACGAGGGGCAGCCCTGAACACGGAAGCCCGCACACAGCGTCCGGAACAATAAACTTCCGGACGCTGGGAAGCGGAGCATCGGACACAGGGCAGCGGAGTACCCCTTTAAGAACACAGCCATGAATATGGTAACAATACTTTTACATTTTACAACAATACCTTTATTTATTTTTATTATTGTTTTTTTTATAGAGATATACCTACATATTATTATGCATCTCTAATGACTATGCACATATTATTAGTACTATCACATTTGACTGACTGACAATCTTACTGACATTTGACTGCTATATAGAGTGGGGATCAAAAGTTTGGGCACCCCATGTAAAAATTTGTATTAAAGAAGCCAAGGAAAGATTGAAAAATCTCCAAAAGGCATCAAATTACAGATTTGACATTCTTATAATACGTCAACAAAAGTTAGATTTTATTTCCATCATTTACACTTTCAAAATAACAGAAAACAAAAAGATGGCGTCTGCAATAGTTTGGGTACCCTGCAGAATTTATAGCATGCACTGCCCCCTTTGCACAGCTGAGACCTGCCAGTGTCATGGATTGTTCTCAATCATCATCTGGGAAGACCAGGTGATGTGAATCTCAAAGGTATTAAATGCCCAGACTGATCTGACCTTGCCCCAACAATCAGCACCATGGGTTCTTCTAAGCAGTTGTCTAGAAATCTGAAACTGAAAATAGTTGATGCTCACAAAGCTGGAGACGGCTATGAGAAGATAGCAAAACATTTTCAGGTGTCAATATCCTCTGTTCGGAATGTAATTAAGAAATGGCAGTCATCAGGAACAGTGGAAGTTAAAACAAGATCTGGAAGACCAAAAAAATATCAAACAGAACAGCTCGCAGGATTGTGAGAAAAACAATTCAAAACCCAGAAAGATCTGGCAGACACTGGAGTTGTGGTACACTATTCCACTATAAAAACATACTTGTACAAATATGGTCTTCATGGAAGAGTCATCAGAAGAAAACCTCTTTTACATCCTCACCACAAAAATTAGCGTTTCACCGTTTTGGAAACAAGTTCTGTGGATCGATGAGGTTAAAATTGAACTTTTTGGCCGGAATGAGCAAAGGTACGTTTGGAGAAGAAGGGGAACAGAATTTAATGAAAAGCACCTCTGTCCAACTGTTAAGCATGGGTGAGAGGATCAATCATGCTTTGGGGTTGTATTGCAGCCAGTGGCACAGGGAACATCTCACGAGTAGAAGGAAAAATGGATTCAATAAAACTTCAGCAAATTTTGGATGATAACTTGATGCCATCTGTGAAAAAGCTGAAGTTAAATAGAGGATGGCTTCTACAAATGGATAATGATCCTAAACACACCTCGAAATCCACGGGGGATTACATCAAGAGGCGTAAACTGAAGGTTTTGCCATGGCCTTCACAATTTCCCAACCTCAACATAATTGAAAATGTATGGATAGATGTTGAAAGAACAGTGCGTGACAGACAGCCCAGAAATCTCAAAGAACTGGAAAACTTTAGTAAGAAAGAATGGGCAAAGATACCTCAAACAAGAATTGAAAGACTCTTGGCTGGCTACAAAAAGTGTTTACAAGCTGTGATACTTGACAAAGGGGGCAGTACAAGATATTAACTCTGCAGGGTGCCCAAACTTTTGCAGACACCATTTTTTTGTTTTCTGTTATTTTGAAAGTGTAATTGATGGAAATAAAATCTAAATTTTGTTGACATATTATAAGAATGTCTAATCTGTAATTTGATGCTTCTTGGAGATTTTTCCATCTTTCCTTGGCTTCTTTATGCACATTAATACAAATTTTTACCTGGGGTGCCCAAACTTTTGATCCCCACTGTATGGTATGCATGATGTCTGCAATGGTTATACATACTCGACATTATCTCACTGTTGCTGCTACTACATTGAGATGTGGTGACTGGGGTGTAGCAGTATGTAACAGGGTCTGGTTGTATAAACCCTGGGGGCAAGATGTTGTTAACCCCTTAGTGTTCGTGACGCCAGGATGTGGTTATTCTGGTATGGTAACCGCCATCAATCAACCCAAGAACGGTTTGTAATAAAGGAATGTCCACAGCAAGGATTCTAAATAGACTGGAACGTTTACTTGTTTAGGGAACAGTCTTTACAATTATGCAGTTCCTTCAGAGGCAACCGGGACACAGGATACCTCACAGGTTTGCTTGGACTTGTTATTATTGAGATATTTAGGTAGACCACTGTGCTACTGATATATTCCTTAGCTGAGGAGTAGTCACTGGATTTGTAGAGAGAATTGTAACTCATGTTTTAGAAGTGGTTGTGTTTCTTTTGGCTTTGGTCTAGATGAGATGAATTTGCAGTATACAGGACTTTGTGCTTCCTTTTGAGTCCAAGAAATAAGAGAGTATAGAGACTACAGCCACTTATATACTAGGGGGCTGGACTAAAGCCCATTGGTTGCTAATGCCTGGGGTTCCTGTGCCGATGGAACTCTGGGTATATCACATGACAGTAGATCACATGACCAAGGAAGGTCCTATACATTTTATACAAACTGTACAAATTTATACATATGAACAATTAATACACATAATGAATATACACTGCATTTATAAGACAAGGGGGGAGCCCTGCAGGAGAGCCCTATGAACCTAAGGGACTCTTCCTGAGGGGACTTAAGGATGGTACAGGATAGGTCCTATACCGGGACACCACAAAGCTTAATGTTAATTATAGAAACAATTATATAACAACTCTATTATTTTATGGTTAAAAATACACACTGCACACCTTGTTAATTGTAGGACACGTACATGCTGGCGTACCCACTATATTTGAAAATGTTGTGTAAAAAATAGAATAAGGCACAAAATAATTGTGTAAGATTTTTACAGACTACGTAAATAACCCATATGTGGCACTAAAATTTTCCATAAAAAAAAAAATAAAAAATCCATAGTAATGCAGCTTCATGCACATTTTGGGGTGGGTAATGTACCGAGCCGCTTTTTTTTTGTGTGGCTTCACTATTGTTTATGTGCCTGTTGGTGCTGCGCTGCCTTCCTTCCTGATGTAAACTCCTTCCTCAGCGCGGTGACGCATGTCTCCACCCACCAACGTCACAAAATGTGGGCTCAAAATTAAACAAAAAAGCCCCCAGGGTACGGATATTCATGGTGCGGCATAGTATGTTTTTAATACTTTTTTAATTTCAGAGGAGGGTGGATGGGTTGTTGCGGGATAGTTGGAGTGCAGCTATTTAGTGCCAGGGAGGCCAGTCAGGGTGTCACCTGATGCAGTACACCCCCTCCCAGTCACTCTCTAGTAACACTAATGGTAATAAAGGGTAGATAAAGAACTTCGGCTATTAACATAAGGGAAAACTTTTCTATTTTAAAAAAAGGCTTTTGCAAGTGGGTTTCCCAGGTTTTGCTTCCGTGCGATTTATTTTTCAAAGTCGTGGGACTTTTTGATAAATAGGTCACACATAAGCAAAAGTAAGTTAAAAAACAATTGTCATATAAAAGCCGTACGTTTGAAAAGAATGATAAATCTCCTTCAAAAAGTTTTTTCTGGAACTTCGTTTCTCGGCACAGACGTCTCTACCATGATATCCGTCTTCCAGAGCTGCCAAGGAGACTTCCAATAACAATACTCCAGATCACAAAAATTCTGGAGACGGCTTCTGCAGCAGCGGAGGAGCAAGATGAGACACACAACTCGTGTTGCTTTTGGCTCCAAAGAAATGGAATCTGCATTAAGTGCAAGTTCCCACTTCAAAGGTTAGGACCATTCCCATATAATCTTACACTAAGAGCTATTCTCATACCGGCCCCACTGCATCTGTACAGCACAGTGTTTCCCAACCAGGGTGTCTCCACCTGTTACATAACTACAACTCCCAGCATGCCCTTTGGCTGTGCATGCTGGGAGTTGTAGTTATGAAACAGTAGGAGGCACACAGGCCTCACCTCCTGCTGCCAGTCATTTCCTGCCCCCAACAGTAAGCTTTCCCCGCCGCTGCACACTACATGGTCGGTACCCGCTCTCGCCCTCCAGACTAGGGGCAGAACGGGTGCCGTCAGGACTGCCCAGAAGACGCAGTGATTCATCAGCCGGTCTCAGCCGACCAATCACCATGATCTTGAGGTGGCACCAGTGCCACCTCACTCCTGCTGGGCAATTGTGATTGGTGCTGTCTCGGACATTCGGTATTCGGTACATTCGGGTAAATCTTTTTATTCTTTTTTGGACTTTTTTAGCGATCCTAAAAAATTATGGAGATTTTATTAAAATTTCGTAGGGTACCATAAAAAAATAATAATAAAAAAGATACAGAAGTGATGGAAAAAATTGTATCTAACGAAATGTATCTATTTTTATTGTGAAATGTTTATAAATTTTTAAACAGGGATCAATTTATGTGAGCGGGTAAAGCACTAAAAATGTAGCCGACAATAATAAAAATGTATTGTGTGCGTGTTTTTCATTTTTTTAAAAACATTTTTTAGGTAGTACTACTACTCCCAGCATGGAACACACTGTTCCATGATGGTAGTAGTAGTTACCTGTACTAATTGACAGATCGCCGGGGTCCCTTGCGATCCTCTTGTATAGATGCGGCGGCAGCTCTTCTATGGTCCCCTGCACTCACGTATATATACACATATTCATATTTCCCGCAGAGCTGTGATTGGCCAGATGGTTCCAGCCAATCACAGCTCTCTGTGAGAAATAGGAATATGTGTATATATACGGCCGTGCAGGGGACCATAGGAGCGCGGCCGCCGCATCCATACATTATACAGGAGCATCACAGCGGGTGTCAGGAGTGATACCCGCAGTGATCTTTCCTTTACTACAAGTACTACTACTCCCAACAATGGAGTACACTCTGCTCCATGCTGGGAGCTGTAGTACCTGCATTAATCGACAGATCGCAGCAGGTGTCAGAAGTTACACTCGCTGCGATATGTCTATTAATGCAGGTACTACAGCTCCCAGCATGGAGCAGAGTGTGCTCCATGTTGGGAGTATTAGTACCAGCAGTAAGGGACAGATCCCAGCGGGTGTCACTCCTCCTGACACCCGCTGCTATCGCCCTTATGTGAATGTCGGGATCAGCTGTTCTCAGGGCTACAGAGTCGGGAGAACAGCTGACGCTGAGCCGTAGGTATACATCGTATATCTACTGCCCAGCAAGAACTTAAAGTGAACCTGCAATGTGTATACAGTATACACATTGCTGGCTCACTTAACCCCTTGCTGAGCTGTGCGTTATGCGCAAGCCCAGCAAGGGAAGAGTTAACACACTGCTGGACAGTGTAGGTTAACCCTTTGGGCAGTATACACTATATACAGCTATCTATAGATAGCTGTATATAGTGTATACAGAAGATGAAGTCCGCTTTCCTCCCTCGAGTATCAGGCAGGTCCGTGTAGCTCCGCCCCCAGTGATGATGTCATTAGGGGGCGGAGCTACAGAAGGGAACAAGGCTAGTTAATCTGAAGCTCTGTTCACATTGTCCGTTTTGTATAATGTGAACAGACCCTTCTGGCAGTGTCTACCCAGACAGAGAGACTCCAGCTGTTGCTAAACTACAACTCCCAGCATGCCCAGACAGCCAAAGGCTGTCTGGGCATGCTGGGAGTTGTAGTTTTGCACCAATTGGTGGCTCCCTGTTTTGGTAGACATTGCATCATGGGTACTCTCCCCAGCGGACAGCGCCAAAAATGTCATAACCAATTTTTTGTGTTTTTTTCTTCTCGTTTCAGATCCATGTATGCAGAGGATTACTGCAGATTCAATGGATTATGGCGGATTACTTTTTTTTATTTTAATAAAATGGTTAACGAGGGCTGTGGGGGAGTGTTTTTTTAAATAAAATAATTTTTCCAATGTGTGTTTTTTATTTAATTGAATTTTCAGGCTTAGTAGTGAAAGCCGGTCTTATTGACTGAATCCATTACTAAGCCAGGGCTTAGTGCTAGCTCCAAAAACAGCTAGTGCTAACCCCCAATTATTACCCCGGTACCCACCGCCACAGGGGTGCCGGGAAGAGCTGGTACCAACAGGCCCGGAGCGTCAAAAAATGGCGCTCCTGGGCCTAGGCAGCAACAGGCTGGCGTTATTTAGGCTGGTGAGGGAGAGTAACAATGGTCCTCGCCCACCCTGGTAACGTCAGGCTGTTGCTGTTTGGTTGGTATTGTGCTGAGAATGCAAATACGGGGAACCCTCTACGTTTTTTTTAATTTTTTTTATTTAAATAAAATAAAAAACATATAGGGTTCCCCGTATTTTCATTCTCAGCACAATACCAACCAAACAGCAACAGCCTGATGTTACCAGGGTGGGCGAGGACCATTGTTACTGGCCCTCCCCAGCCTAAATAACGCCAGCCCGTTACCGCCTAGGAACAGGAGCACCATTTTTGACACTCCGGGCCTTTTGGTACTGGCTCTTCCCGACATCCCTGTGGCGGTGGGTACCGGGGTAATAATTGGGGGTTAGCTCTAGCTGTTTTTGGGGCTAGCACTAAGCCCTGTCTTAGTAATGGAGTCAGTCAATAAGACCAGCTTCCACTACTAAGCCTGAAAATTCAATAAAGAAAAACACAAGACATTGGAAAAATTATTTTATTTAAAAAACACTCCCCCACAGCCCTCGTTAACCATTTTATTAAAAGAAAAAAATAATAATCCGCCGTAATCCATCAAATCCGCAGTAATCCTCTGTATACACGCATCTGAAACGAGAAGAAAGAAAAACAACACAAAAAATTGGTTATGACATTTTTGGCGCTGTCCGCTGGGGAGAGCACCCATGATGCAATGTCTACCCAAACAGGGAGCCACCAATTGGTGCAAAACTACAACTCCCAGCATTCCCAGACAGCCTTTGGCTATCTGGGCATGCTGGGAGTTGTAGTTTAGCAACAGCTGGAGTCTCCCTGTCTGGGTAGACACTGCCAGAAGGGTCTGTTAACATTATGCAAAACGGACAATTTGAACAGAGCTTCAGATTAACTAGCCTTGTTCCCTTCTGTAGCTCCGCCCTCTAATGACGTCATCACTAGGGGGTGGAGCTACACGGACCTGCCCGGTACTCGAGGGAAGTAAGCGGACTTCGTCTTCTGTATACACTACATACATGTGGTAGCCCTTGGGGGGTGTATGGTAGGGATGGTATAATGTTGGTATATGAGGGGTTAATATTAACCCAGCCACTCGTGACGCCAGGGTGAGGGGTGGTATGCTGAATCCATGTTCCGGCCTATCACCGCCCTTCCCAGAAACGATAGGTGCAATGAAATGACTGAAGGTCCACAAGCAGATTTACCTTGAACTTGAATAACTTTACTGCAGTGCTTGCAATATCCAATGCGTAGTAACAGTCTCATATAACAGTTCTTAGGTTGCTTAGCGACTGGCAGAAGTTGCGGACCTTGCATTAAACTTGTAGTTTCTGAATTTAGGGAGTGATGTGCAGATCCGTCTGGATTTAGGGGAAATATTGGGTCCGGTGATACTGCAGAGTGCTTAGGGGATGACACACTCTATAATTTAGATCATTCAGCCGTTGCCGCAAGGCTCAGGCCTAACTCACTGCGATATAGGTCTTCTATCTAGAGATAGCTGTATATAGTGTATAACGCCCAAAGGGTTAACCTACACTGTCCAGCAGTGTAAGTTAAATCTTCCCTTGCTGGGCTTGCACATAGCGCACAGCTCAGCAAGGGGTTAAGTGAGCCAGCAATGTGTATACTGTATACACATTGCAGGCTCACTGTAAGTTCTTGCTGGGCAGTAGATATACGATGTATACCTACGGCTCAGCGTCAGCTGTTCTCCCGGCTATGTAGCCCTGAGAACAGCTGATCCCGACATTCACATCAGGAGGATCGCAGCGGGTGTCAGGAGAAGTGACATCCCTGGGATCTGTTCCTTACTGCAGGTACTAATACTCCCAACATGGAGCACACTCTTCTCCATGCTGGGAGCTGTAGTACCTGCATTAATAGACATATCGCAGCAGAGTGTAACTTCTGACACCCACTGCGATCTGTCTATTAATGCAGGTACTACAGCTCCCAGCATGAGGCAGAGTGTGCTCCACGTTGGGAGTAATAGTACTTGTAGTAAAGGAAAGATCACTGCAGGTATCACTCCTGACACCCGCTGTGATGCTCCTGTATAATGTATGGATGCGGCGGCCGCGCTCCTATGGTCCTCTGCACGGCCGTATATATACACATATTCCTATTTCTCACAGAGAGCTGTGATTGGCTGGAACCATCTGGCCAATCACAGCTCTGCGGGAAATATGAATATGTGTATATATACGTGAGTGCAGGGGACCATAGAAGAGCGGCCACCGCATCTATACCTTATACAAGAGGATTGCAAGGGACCCCTGCGATCTGTCAATTAGTACAGGTAACTACTACTCCCATCATGGAAGAGTGTGTTCCATGCTGGGAGTAGTAGTACTACCTAAAAAATGTTTTTTAGAAAAGTGAAAAACACGCACACACTACATTTTTATTATTGTCGGCTACATTTTTAGTGCTTTACCCGCTCACATAAATTGATCCCTGTTTAAAAATGAATAAACATTTCATAATAAAAAAGATACATTTCGTTAGATACAATTTTTTCCATCACTACTGTATCTATTTTATTATGATTTTTTTTATGGTACCCTACGAAATTTTAATAAAAAAGGTATCTCCATAATTTTTTAGGATCGCTAAAGTCCAAAAAAAGAATAAAAAGATTTACCGAATGTACCCGAATACCGAATGGATCCGAAAAATCAAATTGCATCTTTATCCTTTTTATTATCTTTGTTATCAGAATGAATTCTTTACGTCATTTAGGGATAACGAATGCATTCGTTATTTACAGCTATTCGTATTATCGTGGCTATTCGGGAATGTTCAAAATATGTTTTCGTGCATTCGGATCGGTCCGAATGCCCGAAAACGGTAAAATTCGGTAAATTAGACATTCGTGCTGAACTGAATTGCACATGTCTAGAAGTTACACTGTACCAGGACATTGCGCCCACGACCTCCCGGCGCTCATGACCACAGGTATTGACTCTATTACTATCTCCGATCACGCTCCTGTACATCTTTCTTTGTCTCTGTCCCCTTTCCCCTCCAATTCTTGGCGCTGGAGATTGAATGAAGGCATCCTTTCTAATCAGACTGCTCTAGCTGACATTACGCAACAGTTATCCTTATACTTTGATTTAAACTCTAAGTCGGGAACGGCCTTCATGCGAGGGATATTCATTTCCTGGGGTTCCAAACTGAAGAAAGAGAGGCAGCGCAAGATCACTGACATTCTGTCTGAAATCTCCACCCTGGTGAGGATACACAAGCCTACCGGGGCGATAGCGATTCAGGAGACACTTAAATCCCTATGCACCACCCTTAATACTCTCCTCACCGAAAAATCAGCGGAGGCCTACCTCCACCACAGGCACCGTATTTATGCACACGGGGACAAGGGAGGTAAGCTCATGTCCACACTTATAAAGAAGGCGAGAACAAAACAACACATTCATGCAGTGAGAGATGAGAGAGGCCACCGGTATACAGACACGCCCTCCATTGCTAAAGCTTTCCAGACGTTTTACACCTCTCTGTATAATTTATCAGAGGGAGAGTCCCCGGACTCTGCTTCCGGACGTAGAGAGGCGACGAAAAGATTTCTGACATCACTAAACCTCCCTACTTTAGACGAACACATGCAGAGAGAACTCATGCTACCTATTACCCCAGAAGAAGTGCAGAGAGTGGTCTCTTTTTTCCCACCGGGGAAGAGTCTGGGCCCGGACGGTCTTCCACTGGAATACTACCGTAAATTTGCGGACGTTCTGATCCCCCACCTCACCTCTGTTTGCGAGGCTTTATTCCGTGGGTCTCCTCTCCCTAAACAGTCCCTTGAAGCACATGTCACTCTCATTCACAAGGAAGGCAAGAACCCAGAAGACTGTGGGAGCTACAGACCAATATCACTTCTGAACTTAGACCTCAAAATCTGGGCTAAACTGCTCTCCTTGAGAATCAAGAGTCATCTTCCCCACTTAGTAGACGTGGACCAGTCGGGATTTGTACCAGGTAGGGAGGGTCGCACGAACACATTGAGACTGCTAACTGCGATCCAACATGCTCACATGAAAAGACTGCCCCTTGTCCTTCTTGGCATTGACGGCATTTGATAGGGTCAATTGGGAGTATATGAAGGAGACACTACACTGCTTCGGATTTCCCCTGCAGTTTATAACAGCTCTTATGTCCCTTTACACACAACCGTATGCTTCGTTGATGGTCAACGATGACATATCCCCCCGTTCTGGATCACAAACGGGACCAGGCAGGGATGCCCCCTGTCCCCAACCATTTTTATACTAACAATGGAAACGCTTTTACAGAGAGTTCGACAGTTGACCAGTATCTCAGGATACAAAACTCCGAGGGGAGAGCTTAAAGCACTAGCCTTTGCAGATGATTTACTATTTCTCTTAAGTGACCCTGCACACGGACTGCCTAGTTTATTAGACCTGTTCGGAGAATTTGGCTCGCTGTCGTACTTTAAAGTAAATGTTTCTATGTCGGAATTATTAAACATTACTCTATCTGCAGCTAAGATTAGGGAGATCGGCTCCCTGTCCCCTTTCCCCTGGGCCAAATCGTCACTCACGTATCTAGGGGTTAAAATACCTAGCTCGCTCACAAGCATTTTTCAACTTAACTTCAAACCCCTACTAGCAGAGATTAAAGAGACATTGGCTGGATATGATCTTCCCCTGATCCTATGGATGGGTAGGAAAAACCTGGGTAGGAAAAACTCAGATGTTAATAAGTGCAGGTCAATGTTTTGATGCCAGATCTGTACTGTTATCTATACTATGATGGAGAAGGCGCTGCTGCGACAGCGACCCCCTCGCCTACCTTTGTTCCTTATCTCTTTGTATTGTGCGTTAATGACTTTAAAATAAAATAAAAACTTGTTTGAAAAAAAAAAGTCTGATGTGTAAGTGAAAAAAAATGTTTACACTAAAATGCTGTTTTCCCCCCAAATTTTACATTTTTGCAAGGGGTAATAGGAGAAAATGACCCCCAAAATTTGTAAGCCCATTTCTTCTGAGTGTGGAAATACCCCATGTGTGGATGTCAAGTGCTCTGCTGGTGAACTACAATGCTCAGAAGAGAAGGAGCGCCATTGAGCTTTTGGAGAGATAATTTGTTTGGAGTAGTAGTCAGGGGCCATGTGCATTTACAAAGCCCCCGTGGTGCCAGAACAATGGACCCCACACATGTGACCCCATTTTGGAAACTACATCCCTCACAGAATTTTAAAAGGAGTGCAGTGAGTATTTACACCCCACTGGTGTTTGACAGGTCTTTGGAACAGTGGGCTGTGCAAATTAAAAATTACATTTTTCATTTTCAAGGACCACTGTTCCAAAAATCTGTCAGACACATGTGGGGTGTAAATGCTCACTGTACCCCTTATCACATTATGTGAGGGGTGTAGTTTCCCAAATGGGGTCACATGTGTGGGGCGGGGTCCATTGTTCTGGCACTATGGGGGCTTTGTAAACACACGTAGCCTTCAATTCCGGACAAAATTTATCTTCAAAAGCCCAATGGTGCTCCTCTCTTCTGAGCATTGTAGTTCGCCCGCAGAGCACTTTCCATCCACATATGGGGTATGTTCTTACTCAGAAGAAATGGGGTTACAAATTTTGGGGGGCTTTTTTCCTATTTTCTGTTTTTTTTACTTTTTTATTTTCCTATCCAACTTTAATGAAAAATTCTTCAAACACCTGTGGGGTGTTAAGGCTCACGATACCACTTGTTACATTCCTTGAGGGGTGTAGTTTCCAAAATGGGGTCATATGTGGGTATTTTTTTTTTTGCGTTTATGTCAGAACCGCTGTAAGATCAGCCACCCTTGTGAAAATCACCAATTTAGACCTTAAATGTACATAGTGCACTCTCCCTCCTGAGCGTTGTGGGGCGTCCGCAGAGCATTTTACGCCCACCTATGGGGTATTTCCGTGCTCAGGAGAAATTGCGTTACAAATTTTAGGGGTATTTTTTTCCTTTTACTGCTTGTGAAAATAAAAAGTATGGGGCAACACCAGCATGTTAGTGTAAACATTTTTATTTTTTTACACAGGCTGGTGCAGCCCCATACTTTTCCTTTTCATAAGGGGTAAAAGGAGAAAAAGCCCCCCAAAATATGTAGTACAATTTCTCCCGATTATGGAAATACCCCATGTGTGGCCCTAAACTGTTTCCTTGAAATATGACAGGGCTCCGAAGTGAGAGAGCGCCATGCGCATTTGAGGACTAAATTAGGGATTGCATAGGGGTGGACATAGGGGTATTCTATCCCAGTGATTCCCAAACAGGGTGCCTCCAGCTGTTGCTAAACTCCCAGCATGCCTGGACAGTCAGTGGCTCTCTGGAAATGCTGGGAGTTGTTGTTTTGCAACAGCTGGAGGCTCCATTTTGGAAACACTGGCGTAAGATACGTTTTTCATTTTTATTGGGGGGGAACAGTGTAAGGGGGTGTATATATAGTGTTTTACCCTTTATTATGTGTTAGTGTAGTATTTTTAGGGGACATTCGCACTGGCGGATTACAGCGAGTTTCCCGCTAGGAGTTTGCGCTGTGGCGAAAAATTTGCCGCAGCTCAAACTTGAAACATAAACCCCACTGTAAACTCGCCCGTGTGAATTTTCCCTGTATGTTCACATGGGAGGGCAAACCTCCATCTGTTTCAAAACTACAACTCCCAGCATGTACTAACGGACCGTGCATGCTGGGAGTTGTACTTTTGCAATAGCTGGAGGCACACTGGTTGGAAAACCTTCAGTTAAGTTCTGTTACCTAACTCAGCACTTTCTAACCAGTGTGCCTCCAGCTGTTGCAAAACTACAATTCCCAGCATGTACTGATCGCCGAAGGTCATGCTGGGAGATGTAGTTATGCAACAGCCGGAGGTACGCAACTACAACTCCCAGCATGCCAAGACAGCTGTTTGCTATTTGGGCATTCTGGGATTTGTAGTTGTGCAAAAGCTGGAGGGTCACAGGTTGGAGATCACTGTGCATTGATCTCCAAACTGTGGGCCTCCAGATGTTGCAAAACTACAAATCCCAGCATGCCCAGACTGCAAACTGCTTTGTGGGCATTCTAGGAGTTGTAGTTTTGCAACATCTGGAGGGCTACAGTTTAGAGACCACTGTATATTGGTCTCAGACTGTAGACCTCCAGATGTTGCTAGGCAACTCACCGGCTTTCGTAGGATCCAGGGAGCCGCATCGCCGTCCTCCTCTTCTGCCGCCGATCACCCCTGCCGATCGCCGCCTGCTGCCGCCGCCGGTTAGTGATTGGGCTTCGGTGCCGGACCCTGTCGGTTTCCCCGTTCTGCCCAGCCTACTGTGGGTGGGTAGAAAGGGGAAACTGAAAGTTAACCCCCCTGCCCCCGATCTGCAATTGGTTGTCGCTTCTTGATGACCATTAGCAGGGATAGGAGGGGTGGCACCCCTGCCACCTCACTCCAATCCCTTCAGGGGGATCGTGGGTTTCTTTGACAACCGCGATCCCCTTTATATACCAGTCACCATAGACCTGTATGACCATAGGCGTGCGCAGCCTATTGCATTAGGGTGTGCATCCTAAAGTACAAACTCACGCCGCACGCATGCGTGTATATATATATATATATATATATATATATATACATACATACATATACATACACACACACACACATACAAACACACAAATACACTCTTGCTTGCATGCACACATACATAAACAGAGAAGACACCACTAGATAAATCCATTGTCCCCGTAGTCATCCAGATAGCCAATACAGATACCAAACATGCAAGAAAGTCCAAGACCACAGCACCAAAATTGGAAAAAAAGAGCTATTATTTATTGGTTCCTCAAAAAAACTTTTGGGGAACTAATAAACTACAGTTCTTTTGCACGTATCAGTTTATAATTTTTTGTGCTGTGGTCTTGGATTTTGTTGCAAACCTGTATACCATATAAGTAATTGTATCCAGGATCATATAAAGGTAGATACCAGCTGTACACAGGATCTGTATACCATATAGGGGATTATAGTTACATCTAGGGACTCACAGGTAACATAATTTCTGATCAGCGATGTCCTCTTTCCTTTTCTTGTGTATCTGGATCAGATTGACATGTCAACTTCTTCCAGGTAAAAACCATCTCTTTAGCATCTGCAGGAAAAACATGTTAGACTCTGCATTTTTCCAGTGCAATGCCCTCTCATAATAAGGAATAGTAGGTACCCCATTAAGTAGGCCTTTCCCCCACCATAGACCCCCTCATTAGATAAATACGTCTGAAAGTAGGTAGGTTGTTAGCTATCTAGATAGGTAGGTAGGCAGGTAAGTAGGTAGCTAGCTACATGGGTAGGTTGCAACTATGTCGGTAGCTAGGTATGTTCATAGCTAGGTTGGTTGTTAGCTAGATAGCTTGTTAAGTGTCTAGGTAGATTGTTAGCTAGCTAAGTAGATAGCCATACAGGTAGGTAGTTAGGTTGCTAGGTAAATAGCTAGGTAGGTAGCAAGGTTGGTTATTAGCAACATAGGTGGGTAGCTAGCTAGGTAGCCAGGTAGGCAATTAGCTAGGTAGGTTGTTAGCTAGCTAGGTAGCCATGTAGTTAGGTTGCTAGGTAGATAGATAGCTAGGTAGGTAGCCAAGTAGTTAGGTAGATGGATAGTTAGGTAGGTAGATATTCAGGTTGCTAGATAGCCAGGTAGATAGTCAGGTAGCCAGCTTGCTATGTAGGTAGCCAGGTAGTTAGATAGCCAGGGAAGTAGGAAACCAGGTAGGTAGGTTGTTAGCTAGATTGGCAGGTAGGAATTAACACTTTTCAGGTTAAAATGATGGGTTTCCCAGTACATTAATAATATAGACACTGATTTGAATAGGGACCTTCCATACAATTAAATATACCTTTTATTATGTTCCAATAAAATATCGACTTACACTACAAAATATACAGGCTGCCACCGATCACCTATGGATTAGGACACATTTATCTTATTGCACTTGAGTATAAGTAGTCTCTCAGGATAAACTCCATATAAAGGGCAAAAACAGTGTATAAAAACACACAAAATATACACACAATTAATTATATATGCGTGACATCACAGGATACACATATGCGGGGGATATTTTCTCCTATTCTGACCCCTATTTTTTATTTCTCCTTATATGTCCTGTATGAGGGGCATTTTTTTGCGCCCCGATCTGTGATTTTTAACGGTTCCATTTTTGTTTCGATGGGACCTTTTGATTGCTTTCTTTTGTCTTTTTGATTAAATTCTGGAGTTGCAGTTAGTTACTAACTACAACTCCCAGCATGCCTTGATACAGCCTGTGGCTCAGCAGCATGTTGGACTATATAGTAGAATATAGTATGGATCAGTGTTTCCCAACCAGAGGTGCCTCCAGCTGTTGCAAAACTGTAACTCCCAGCATGCCCGGACAGCCAACAGCTGTCCAGGCATGCTGGGAGTTGTAGTTTTGCAACAGCTGGAGGCACTCTGGTTGGGAAACACTGGTATAGTATATGGTGCAACATTCTGGTAGTTGGTGGATTGGTTATATAAATACCGGCCAGGTGGCACCCTACTTTAGACTCCTCTGCCCCCTGCCCCTCTGTCCCCTCCTCCTGTACATTTGCTCCTTCCCAGCCCCCTCTGCCACCACTTCTTCGCACTGTTCTGTGACTGTCCCTCCACAGACCCCCTCCTTCACAATCTTTTGATCCCTGACCCCAACAACCACCCCCCCCCCCCCCCCCACCGCCCTTTTTACCTTTCCGGGCTGCAGATGACATCGGGCGGGCTGTAGATCACATTGGGCGGCTCCTGGTCACGCCTGGCTGCTGCCTTCTGCAGTGGTTTAAGCTCCGAGCTTCCGTCCTGCTCGGAGCAGCCGGGGCAGGGGGGCGTGCCTGCGCACGGAAGTGTGCTACTCCTAAAGTAGCAGTGTCCCCGGCCCGACCTAAGGAACTTGGGACCGGAGGACCTGCCCTGAGTGGGGTCCCTTTCTGCGTGCCAGAGTGGCCCCACTGTTTTACAAATATATTTAAAAAATGGAGGAAGATTTTAAAAAAAGCCGGAGCAGCTGACATCCGGGGCCCAGGCCCCGAATAAAATGACCTAGTGACGCCCCTGAGCCTGGGCTTGATTAGGGTGTGCCCAGGCACACCCGGCACACCCCGTGCGCACGCCTATGTGTATGACCCGGAATCGGCGCAAATCGCCGGTGTAAATACACCGGCGATTTGCAGCGATCGCCGATATGTTGCACGGGATGCCTGCTGAATGATTTCGGCTGGGATCCCGGTCCGGTCCCCGCCCAGCGTGTGGTGGGGATCGGAATTCCCAGGGGCGTATGGATACGCCCTGGGTCCTTAACGATCAAAAACCCAGGGCGTATCCATATGCCCTGGGTCCTTAAGGGGTTAAGGGGTTAATAAAAGTAATAGTAATAATAATAATAATTATACTGTTTCTACCATATCCACTTATCCAGAGATATTATGCTAGAGATATATTGTCATCCTCCATTCCTGGGAATCCACCTCTCCCCTTCTACAGATCTCTGATTCCTTAATCATCCAATAGGGGGGCTTGTTTCCCACTTATGTACAAAAAAATTTCTAGGTGGACAATATCTTCTGTCTCCATTACAAGCTGTATGTCCAATATGGGAAATGTGCCTTGAATTATGCAGCTCCTCGCTCACTTGTTAATGTATCAAGTGACCCAGAGCCCACCACGTGGAGGTGGCTGCATTTCGGGCTCCTCCCCACCCCCACCCCCAACCATATGCAGACCTTGTGTGACCCAATCAGCATCTTGTTAAATTGGTTCACATTGATCGTCAATGGCCTTTGCTGTAATACTTCTTAGCTTTGTATGTAGGAAGTAAAATGGCATCTTGAATGTGGTCATCATGCCGGTTAGTGTGCGGTTGGCCATGGCCCATGCTCCAACCCAAACATTGGATACATAATTGGACCACTTCAGTTTGCTTTTAGCATATTGCCAAGTCCGCTGCAGCCAAGACACTTTGGGCTCCGAGGCATCTTCAGAGGTTGTTGGTAAATCCATCTGGTTATCCGCCATGGTGACTGTCACATGATCGCTGTGCCTGGATTCATGTGGGTCTGAATTGTCACCTAAAGCCATGTCAATAGCCACATCTGCTCGCTGACCACGGTGCTTAATCTTCTTCCCAGGTATTTTATGGATCTCATAATATGGTGGAGTGACCTTATAATGATATAGGTTAGTATACCGCCAAAGGAAACTCGTCACGTAATGTATGAGACACACGACAGGCACCGAGAGAACTGGGATATCTGCAAAATAGCAAAAGTATACAATATATTAGACCTATATTCATTCATTTATTTATGTATATATATGTAAATTGATATATTCACACATATAATATATATGTATAAAAATTTATTATTTATATATTATTAATCAAATATTATTATTTCAGAGTAGCTTCCCATGTTTTCTTTTAGAAGGCAAAATACTTAAAACATTGATTCACAAACTAAAATCATTTATCTCACAGGAGTAAACCTTTTCCTAATTGCTGTAAGAGACTTAAAGGAGTACTCCGCCCCTAGACATCTTATCCCCTATACAAAGGATAGGGGATAAGATGTCTGATCGCAGGGGTCTCGCAGCTGGTACCTCAGCAATCTCTGTGCAGCACCCAGCATTCGTTCACAACACTGGGTGACAGGGTCATAATGTCACGGCCACGCCCCTCGTGACATCACGCCACACCCCCTCAATGCAGCCACCACACCCCCTCCCATAGACTTACATTGAGGGGGCGTGGCCCTGACATCACGACCCCGGGGGCAGCAGAGTACCCCATCAAAGCCACCCAGGATAGACTGTACAAGAGAACATCAGTAACTTTACTGCACTCTACTATATTAACTTTACACTAATACATTCATGTTAAATCCATTTATAAACTGAAATTTTGGAAGTTTTCATTATTCCTACCTCTTAGCTTCATGGTCACCGTCCTTACAGGATCCTTTTGCCTAAATAGACAAAATTCTCTTCAATTTGCAAAATAAGCGCAGGTCTAGTAGGAGAACGTGTTCACCCGCCGAACCGAGGAAATAAGTGTTAGGGATTGGATTCTACCCTGGAGAAAGTCTCTTTGATGTGTGATGTCACAGCAGATGACATCACGTGTATGTGTATCCATTGTAATGGCTGTACTGTACTTTACTTACACTATGTACAGTTATACTGGGGGTTTACAAAGGATTTGAAGATTACAGCTTTAACCCCTTCAGGGTCACAGCCCTTTTTGGTCTTGAGGACACAGGAAATTTTCATTTTTACCTTAAAATTTTTTCCTCCTCCCCTTCTAAGAGCCATAAATCTTAAAATGTTCAACCTAAAGACCAATATGAGGGTTTATTTCTTTTGCAACCAACTGTACTTTGTAATGAAGCCTTTCATTTTAACATAGAATATATGGTACTATAAAAAATATATATATATTATTTGCGACAGGAAATTGAGAAGAAAACCGCAATTTTGCAACTTTTGATAGTTTTTGTTTTTACACAATGAACTGTATGATAACACCGACATGTTCTTTTTATACTGCGGGTCAATGCTTGGGTAAACACTTTACTATTTTTGTACTGCTTCAAAAAATATAAATATATATCAAACTTTTTAAACAATATAAGTATGTTTTAAACTGTATGAGGTCTAAGTTTTTTGCTGTATTCATCCCTGTATATGGAAAAATAAAAAAGTTATAGAGGCCAGAAGAGGACAATTTTAAACCTACTAATTTTGGTGCAAAAAATTACAAGTGTAACAACTCCATAGATGATCTCTCTGGTCAGATTGGTGTAATTGGGGTAGATATAAATCTAATAAGAGAAGACATGAAAAAAAGGGGGTGGGCATGCCCAGAGGGGGTTGTGATGGTTTCCTTTTCTTTTTTTTTTCTTTTTTTATTTCTCCTCTGCTTTCTTTATTCTTTCCCAATGGTTAGGATGCCTAGGCGTTGCTCTTTCCCATCCCCTCTGTTGTGTTGCAGAATAAGGTAAACAAAATTAAGATTCTCGCATGGAACGTTGGGGGATTAGGGGACAATGTTAAGAGGATGGCAGTAATGAGGGTAGTAAGAAACCACCTCCCGTGTGTGGTGGGCTTGCTCGAGACACACCTTACGGGGGACACGGTGCACCTCCTGGGAAGAAATTGGTGGGGTAATAGCTACCACTCCTTTTTCTCTTCTCACTCAAGGGGAGTTTCGGTTCTCTTTCATAGGCGTATAAAATGGGAGCTGTTTGGGAAGAGGGTGGATGAGTATGGGCGATTCATCTTTTTACATGGCAATATGGATGGTTTGATTTGTGTTCTAGCATTTGTTTATGTCCCTCCTCCTTTCTCCTCAGATATTTTGATTAAGCTTTTGGATTTTTGTGTAGGGAAGGACTGTCCTATGTTCCTGCAGGGAGATATAAACTGTGTAAGCTCAGAGGAAATGGATAGACTTCGTATGCAGGGAGCAGTTAGAAGTACGGGGGTGTCCCCATTGGCTAAAATCTGCACAGAGTTCGGATGGAAGGATATTTGGAGGATGCAAAATCCGGAAGCTAGAAAGTATTCTTGCTGGAATAAAACCAGCCGAACTCTGTCCAGAATAGATACATGTATTGGTAATCCCCAAAGCTGGGATAAAATAAGCCAGATTCCTTATCTCACTCGCTGCCTGTCTGACCACGCAGCGATAGAGATAAATATTATTACGGGAGGGTTGCCCTTGGAGGGTTTGTTAAAAATTAACGCACACTGGTTTACACTTATAGATAATGGAGGGATATTAAAGAGTCTTGTAGAGTACTTTAGGAACAACTGGGGGACAGCGAGTGACCAGATGGTATGGGAAGCGGGGAAGGCGTTCCTCAGGGGAGAGTTAATAAGAGCAATTAAAAGAAAGAAGCGGGAGTTTAGGAGTAGGGAGGAAGAGCTGAGGAAGAATTGTTTGAAGAACAACAAGTACGGAACCCCACGGAGGAAGGTAAAAGTAAGTGGCAGGAGTGCCAGGATGCCCTGGACGGCTATCTGTTAAGTAAAAGTAAGAGCAAGTCCCTTTTCCAGGGACACCAGAGACTGGTAGAGGCGGGTACCTCAAATAAGTTTCTGATGTCACTGGTGAGGTAGCAGAGAGCCTCTCCAGGGCCTCAGAGAATTATAGGGAGGGAAGGTAAGGAATGTGTGGGAAGGAAAGAGGTTCTTAGAAAATTTGGAGAATATTACAAGGAATTATATACATCAGAAATAGAGAAAGAAAGTAAAGAAATAAAAAAGTACCTACAAGTAATAGGGCTCCCTCAAATCCCGAGTGAAGTTAGGGAGGAAATGGAGAATTCAGTAAGTGTGGGGGAATTAGAACATGCTCTTAAAAAAACACGGGGTAATACCACCCCTGGGAGTGATGGCCTCCCTTTTGAGGTATACAGAAGATACAGTAGCTGCCTGTTACCAGCATTAGCCTGAGTTTTGTCCTCTAGTGGGAAGGGATTAGGGTTGCCACTTTCTATGAGGGAATCCATTATAATCCTATTGTTGAATGAAGGGAAGAGTGAGGAGGAGATGGGCTCGTATAGGCATAAAATTTATCAGTGTGTTTTTGTTTTTTTGTAACACAATTTTGTATGCATTTTTTTGAGCAAATAAAAAAGGAGAAGAAAAAAAAAGTTATAATAAGTAAAACAAAATCAAACCTTAATAAGCTGGGTATCAATTTAATTGTATGGATCTACAGAAAAAATATAAGGTGTAATTTTTACCGAAAACTGCACTGTGTACAACCGTAAGCCCCTAAAAAAAATTTCAAAATGGCGTTTGTTTTTTTCAATTTTGCCCAACAAATATTTTTTTTCTAGCTTTGCCGTAGATTTTGTGGTGAAATTATTGATGTAATTACAAAGTACAATGTGTAGTGCAAAAAAAAACAGCCCTTATAGGAGTCTGTGTTATGATTTTAGGAAGGTGAGGAGGAAAAAACTAGCGCAAAAATGAAAACCTGTGGTCCTGAAAGGGTTAAAAAAAATATATATTTTTTTCATTGTCACTGCACCTGCACTCACATTTAACCCATGGACATGTTTTATTCATATGGTTATGCTTGTACTGGCACTTAATCTGTGATTTGCTGTTTTTATCGGTACCACATTTGCGTATATGTGATTTTTGATGCCTTTTTTTTAATTAACTTTTTTATTTTTTTTCCGGGATGTGATCACAAATCAGCATTGGACTTTGTTATTTTTACGTTTTATGCCGTTAACTGTATGGAATTATTAATGTTATATTTTATCATTCGGACTATTCTTGACATTGCTATACCAAATATGTTGATTTATTTTATTTTTTTTACAAATTTGTATTTGTAAAATGGGAAAAGAGGGGGAATTAATTTTTTTTATTGGAGGAGGTAATTATTCCCATTATTAAACTGTAACAGTTAATAGCTATCTTTTGATTTTTAACCTGTTGGGGACAAAGGGCGTATGCATACGCCCTTGCATCCTGGTACTTAAGGACGAAGGGCGTATCCATACGCCCGTGGGAATTTCGGTCCCCGCCACGGGCCGGGTGTGGACCGGACCGGGGTGACTGCTGATATCTATCAGCAGGCACCCCGTGCAAATGCCCTTGGGGGGTCATTAGACCCCCCCCATGTCGGCGATCAGCGCAAATCTCAAGTGAATTCACACTTGCGATTTGCGCCGATTCCGGGTCATCACAGGTCTATGGTGACCCGAAATAGAAGGGGGATCGCGGTAGTCTAAGAAGGGATAGGAGTGAGGTGGCAGGGGTGCCACCCCTCCTATCCCTGCTATTGGTGGTCTAGACGTGACCACCAATAGCAGATCGGGGTGGAGGGATTTACTTTCGTTTTCTTCGTCCTGCCCACCCACAATAGGCGGGGCAGGACGGGGAAACAACGGGACCAAACGCCGAAGGTTCACTTACCCCTCTGGAGGCTGCGGGCGATGGTGATCGGCGGGCGGCGACGGAGATCGGCGCGGGCGGTGGGCGGCAGAATAAGACGGCTCCCTGGATCCTACAGAAGCCGGTAAGTTGCCTAGCAACATCTGGATGGCTACAGTCTGAGACTCTAGCCCTCCAGATGTTGCAAAACTACAACTCCCAGCATGCCCAGACAGCTGTTTGCTGTTTGGGCATGCTGGAATATGTAGTTTTGCAACAGCTGGAGGGCTGCAGTTTAAGACCACTATATAGTGGTCTCTAAACTGTATCCCTCCAGATCTTGCAAAACTACAACTCCTAGCATGCTCAAACAGCTCTTTGCTGTCTGGGCATGCTGGGATTTGTAGTTTTGCAACATCTGGAGGGTCACAGTTTGGAAATCACTGTGCAGTGGTCTATAAACTGTAGCCCTCCAGATGTTGCAAAACTGCAAATCCCAGCATGCTCAAACAGCAAACAGCTGTCTCACCATGTTGGGAATTGTAGTTGCGTAACCTCCAGCTGGTGCATAACTACATCTCCCAGCATGCCCTTCGGTGATTAGTACATGCTGGGAGTTGTAGTTTTGCAACAGCTGGAGGAACACTGGTTGGAAAATACTGTTTAACAGAACCTAACTGAAGGTTTTCCAACCAGTGTGCCTCCAGCTGTTGCAAAACTACAACTCCCAGCATGCATGGTATGTCAGTACATGCTGGGAGTTGTAGTTTTGCAACAGCTGGAGGCACACTGGTTGGAAAATACTGTTAGGTAACATAGCCTAACTGAAGGTTTTTAACCAGTGTGCCTCCAGCTGTTGCAAAAGTACAACTCCCAGCATGCACGGTATGTCAGTACATGCTGGGAGTTGTAGTTTTGCAACAGCTGGAGGCACACTGGTTGGAAAATACTGTTAGGTAACATAGCCTAACTGAAGGTTTTCCAACCAGTGTGCCTCCAGCTGTTGCAAAAGTACAACTCCCAGCATGCACTGTCAGTGCATGCTGGGAGTTGTGGTTTTGAAACAGCTGGAGGTTTGTCCCCCCATGTGAACGTACAGGGTACATTCACACGGGCAGGTTTGCAGTAAGTTTCCTGCTTCAAGTTTGGTCTGCGGCAAATTTTTCGCCGCAGCTGAAACTCCTAGCGGGAAACTCACCGTAACACGCCAGTGTGAATGTACCCTAAAAACACTACACTACCACATAATAAAGAAAAACAATACATATACACCCCCTTACACTGTCCCCCCCCAATAAAAATGAAAATCGTATTGTACGGCAGTGTTTCCAAAACGGAACCTCCAGCTGTTGCAAAACAACAACTCCCAGCATTTCCGGACAGCCACTGACTGTCCACGCATGGTAGGAGTTAAGCAACAGCTGGAGGCACCCTTTTTGGGAATCACTGGCATAGAATACCCCTATGTCCACCCCTATGCAATTCCTAATTTATTCCTCAAATGCGCATGGCGCTCTCTCACTTCAAATCCCTGTCGTATTTCAAGGAAACAGTTTAGGGCCACATATGGGGTATTTCCGTAATTGGGAGAAATTGCACTACAAATTTTGGGGGGCTTTTTCTCCTTTTACCCCTTATGAAAAGGAAAAGTTGGGGGTTACACCAGCCTGTTAGTGTAAAAAAAAAATGTTTACACTAACATGCTGGTGTTGCCCCATACTTTTTATTTTCACAAGCAGTAAAAGGAAAAAAAGCCCCCCAAAATTAGTAAAGCAATTTCTCCTGAGTGCGGAAGTATCCCAGATGTGGGCGTAAAACGCTCTGCGGATGCACAACAAGGCTCAGGAGTGAGAGCACACCATGTACATTTGAGGCCTAAATTGGTGATTTGCACAGGGGTGGCTGATTTTACAGTGGTTCTGACATAAATGCAAAAACCTAAATACCCACATATGACCCCATTTTGGAAACTACACCCTCCACGGAACGTAACAAGGGGTATAGTGAGCCTGAACACCCCACAGGTGTTTGACGAATTTTCATTAAATTTGGATGGGAAAATGAAAAAAAAAAATGTTTTCACTAAAATGCTGGTGTTACCCTAAATTTTTCATTTTCACAAGGGAAAATAGGAAAAAAGCCCCCCAAAATTCCTAACCCCATTTCCTCTGAGTAAGAACATACCCCAAATGTGGATGTAAAGTGCTCGGCAGGCGCACTACAATGCTCAGAAGAGAAGGAGCGCCATTGGGATTTTGAAGAGAAAATGTGTCCGGATTTGAAGGCCACATGAGTTTTTACAAAGCCCCCATAGTGCCAGAACAATTGACCCCCCCCACATGTGACCTCATTTTGGAAACTACACCCCTCGTGTAATGTAATAAGGGGTACAGTGAGCATTTACGCCCCACATTTGTCTGACAGATTTTTGGAACAGTGGTCCGTGAAAATGAAAAATTGTATTTTTCATTTTCACAGTCCACTGTTCCAAAGATCTGTCAAATGCCAGTGGGGTGTAAATACTCACTGCATCCCTTATTACATTCTGTGAGGGGTGTAGTTTCCAAAATGGGGTCACATGTGGGGGGTCCATTGTTCTGGCACCACAGGGGGCTTTGTAAACGCACATGGCCCTTGACTACCATCCCAAATGAATTCTCTTTCCAAAAGCTCAATGGCGCTCCTCCTCTTCTGAGCATTGTATTTCGCATGCAGAGCATTTTACGTCCTAACATGGGGTATTTCCATACTCAGAAGAGATGGGGTTACAAATTTTGGGGGGCATTCTCTCCCATAACCCTTTGTAAAAATTGTAAATTTGGGGAAGAAACAGCACTTTAGTGGAAAAATTTACACATCTGATTTTAACGAAAAGTCGTCAAACACCTGCGTGGTGTTATGGCTCACTGGACCCCTTGTTATGTGCCTTGAGGGGTGTAGTTTCCAAAATGGTGTGCCATGTGGGGTTTTCTGCTGGTGTTCTGGCACCATAGGGCCTTCCTAAATGTGACATGCCCCCCAAAAACCATTTCAGCAAAATTCACTCTCCAAAATGCCATTGTTGCTCCTTCCCTTCTGAGCCCTCTACTGCACCCGCCGAACACTTGACACACACATATGAGGTATTTCCTTACTCGAGAGAAATTGAGTTACAAATTTTTGGAGGCTTTTTCTCCTATTACCAATTGTAAAAAAAAACTGGGTCTACAAGAACATGCTAGTGTAAAAAATTAAGATTTTGAATTTTCTCCTTCACTTTGCTGCTATTCCTGTGAAACACCTAAAGGGTTAACAAACTTACTGAATGTCATTTTGGATACTTTGAGGGGTGCAGTTTTTATAATTGGGTCATTTGTGGGGTATTTCTAATAGGAAGGCCGTTCAAATCCACTTCAAACCTGAACTGGTCCCTGAAAAATTCCGATTTTGAAAATTTTGTGAAAAATGTGAAAATTGCTGCTGAACTTTGAAGCCCTCTGATGTCTTCCAAAAGTAAAAATATGTCAAACTTATGATGCAAATATAAAGTAGACATATTGTATTTGTGAATCAATGTATAATTTATTTGGAATGTCTATTTTCCTTACAAGCAGAGAGCTTCAAAGTTTTAAAATTGCAACATTTTCAAATTTTTCATCAAATTTTTGAATTTTTCACCAAGAAATGATGCAAATATCGACAAAAATTTACCACTACCATAAAGTAGAATATGTCATGAAAAAACAGTCTCAAAATCAAATTTATAAGTAAAAGCATCCCAGAGTAATTAATGCTTAAAGTGACAGTGGTCAGATTTGCAAAAAATGCTCCCTTTTTTAGGGTTATAATGGGCTCCTTCCCCAAGGGGTTAATACTGATCAGTAATATCGACAATCTACTTCTCTGGTCTCAAGATCTCTGGACCGAGCGCACTACAATGCTCAGAAGAGGAGGAGCACCATTGAGCTTTTGGAGAGAGAATTTGTTTGGAATGGAAGTCAGGGGCCATGTGCGTTTACAAAGCCCCCCGTGGTGCCAGAACAGTGGACCCCCCACATGTAACCCCATTTTGGAAACTACACCCCTCACAGAATTTAATAAGGGGTGCAGTGAGTATTTACACCCCACTGATGTTTGACAGGTCTTTGGAACAGTGAGCTGTGCAAATGAAAAATTGCATTTTTCATTTTCACGGACCACTGTTCCAAAAATCTGTCAGACACCTGTGGAGCGTAAATGCTCACTGCACCCCCTATTACAATATGTGAGGGGTGTAGATTCCAAATTGGGGTTACATGTGGGGTTACACTTTACATCCACATATGGGGTATGTTCTTACTCAGAAGTAATGGGGTTACAAATTTTTGGGGGCATTTTTTTTCCTATTTTCCCTTGTGAAAATGAAAAATTTAGGGTAACGCCATCATTTTAGTCAAAAAATGTTTGTTTTTTCATTTTCCCATCCAACTTTAATGAAAATTCTTGGTTGTTAAGGCTCACTATACCCCTTATGTTCCGTGCGGGTTGTAGTTTCCAAAATGGGGTCACATGTAGGTATTTATTTTTTTGTGATTATGTCAGAACCGCTGTAAAATCAGCCACCCCTGTGCAAATCACCAATTTAGGCCTCAAATGGTCATGGTGCGCTCTCATTCCTGAGCATTGTTGTGCGTCCACAGAGCATTTTACACCCCACATATGGGGTATTTCCGTGCTTTTCCTTTTACCACTTGTGAAAATAAAAAGTATGGGGCAACACCAGCATGTTTATTTTTTTATACTAACAGGCTGGTGTAGCCCCCAACTTTTCCTTTTCATAAGGGGTAAAAGGAGAAAAAGCCCCCCAAAATTTGTAGTGCAATTTCTCCCAAGTACGGAAATACCCCATACGTGGACCTAAACTGTTTCCTTGAAATACAATAGGGCTCCAAAGTGAGAGAGCACCATGTGCATTTGAGGAATTAATTAGGGATTGCATAGGGGTGGACATAGGGGTATTCTACACCAGTGATTCCCAAACAGGGTACCTCCAGCTGTTAATAAACTCCCAGCATGCCTGGACAGTCAATGCTGGGAGTTGTTGTTTTGCAACAGCTGAAGGCTCCGTTTTGGAAACACTGCTGTACGATATATTTTTCATTTTTTTTGTTTATTGGGGGGGGGGGGGCAGTGTAAGGGGGTGTATATGTAGTGTTTTACCCTTTATTATGTGTTAGTGTAGTGTAGTGTTTGTAGGGTACATTCACACTGGTGGGCGTTTATGGTGAGTTTCCCCGCTAGGAGTTTGCGCTGCGGCGAAAAATTTGCCGCAGCTCAAACTTGAAGCGGAAAACTCACTGTAAACTCGCCTGTGTGAATGTACCCTGCATTCTGGGCGTTGTACTTTTGCAACAGCTGGAGGCACACTGGTTGGAAAACCTTCAGTTAGGTTCTGTTCCCTAACTCAGTATATTCCAACCAGTATGCCTCCAGCTGTTGAAAAACTACAACTCCCAGCATGTACTGATCGCCAAAGGGCATGCTGGGAGATGTAGTTATGCAACAGCTGGAGGTACGCAACTACAACTCCCAGCATGCCGAGACAGCTGTTTGCTGTTTGGGCATGCTGGGATTTGCAGTTTTGCAACATCTATAGGGCCACAGTTTAGAGACCACTGCACAGTGATCTCCAAACTGTGGCCCTCCAGATGTTGCTAGGCAACTCACTAGCTTCCGTAGGATCCAGAGAGCCACATCGCCATCCTCTTCTGCCGCCGATCGCCACCCGCAGCTGCCTCTGACAGGTGAGTGTACTTCGGTGCCGGTCCCTGTCGGTTTCCCCGTTCTGCCCTGCCTATTGTGGGTCAGCAGAACGGGGAAACCGAAAGTTAACCCCCCCCCCCCTCGCCCCAATCTGCTATTGGTCGTTGCTTCTTGATGACCAATACCAGGGATAGGAGGGATAGGAGGGGTGGCACCTCTTCCCTTCAGGGTGATCGTGGGTGTCTTGGACAACCGCGATCCCCCTTATATTCCAGGTCACCATAGACCCCCCTGGGCATTTGCACGGGATGCCTGCTGAATGATTTCAGCAGGCATCCCGATCCCCGCACGGTGGGGCCTGGAATTCCCAAGGGGCGTATGGATATGCCCTGGGGCCTTAATGATCAGAAACCGAGGGCATATCCATACGCCCTGGGTCCTTAAGGGGTCAAAGGGGTTAAAAATAAATAATTAATTTTTTATGGTCACTGAACTTTTAACCCCTGGACATGTTGTATTCATATAGTAATTGCTTGTATGGGCACTGGTAATCATGGAATATTGTGTGAGATGCTCCGCCAGAATTTTCCATGAAAATTTGGTTCCAAACTCAGCATATTTGACGCAAAAAAAAAGTGTAGCGAAAATGAACTCTCGTATTTTAACCCCTTAAGGACTGAGCCCTTTTTCACCTTAAAGGGGTACTCCGCCCCTAGACATCTTATCCCCTATCCAAAGGATGGTGGAAAAGATGTCAGATCGCTGGGGTCCCACTGCTGGGGACCCCCGGGATCTTCGCTGCGGCACCACGCTATCATTACTGCACAGAGCGAGTTCGCTCTGCGAGTAATGACGGTCAATACAGGAGCTGGAACATCATGATGTCACGGCTCCGCCCCCTTCTGACGTCACAGCTCCACCCCCTTTGTGATGTCACGGCCCGTCCCCTCAATACAAATCGATGGGAGGGGGCGTGGCGGTTGTCATGCCCCCTGCCATAGACTTGCGTTAAGAGGGCAGGTCGAGATGTCACAAGGGGCGGAGCCATGACGTCACGCTGCTCCGTCCCCTATATTGCCCGTCATTACACAGAGAGCGAATTCGCTCTGTGCATTAATGATAGCGTGGTGCCGCAGTGGCGATCCCGGGGGTTCCCAGCAGTGGGACCCCGGCGATCTGACATCTTATCCCCTATCCTTTGGATAGGGGATAAGATGTCTATGGGCGGAGTACCCCTTTAAGGACTCAGCCCTTTTTTGCAATTCTGACCACTGTCACTTTAAGCATTAATAACTCTAAGATGCTTTTACCAATTATTCTGATTCCAAGACTGTTTTTTCGTGACATATTCAACTTTAACACAGTGGTAAATTTTCATCGTTACTTGCATCCTTTCTTGGTGAAAAATCCCCAAATTTCATTCAAATTTTGAAAATTTTGCATTTTTCTAACTTTGAAACTCTCCGCTTTTAAGGAAAAATGGATATTGCAAATAAATTATATATTGATTCACATATACAGTATGTCTACTTTATATTTGCATCATGAAGTTGACATGTTTTTACTTTTGGAAGACATCAAAGAGCTTCAAAGTTCAGCAGCAATTTTCACATTTTCCACAAAAAATTTTCAAAATCTGAATTTTTCAGGGACCAGTTCAGTATTGAAGTGCGTTTGAGGAGTCTTCTTATTAGATATACCCCATAAAATGCCCCCCTTATAAAAAACTGCACCCCCCCCCCCCAAGTTTCAGTTTCACAGGAATAGCAGCAAGGTAAAGGAGTAAATCTTAATTTTTACACTTGCATGTTCTTGTAGACCCAGTTTTTGAAATTTTACTAAGGGTAAAAGGAGAAAAAGCCCCCCCAAAATTTGTAACCCAATTTCTCTCGAGTAAGGAATTACATCATATGTGGATGTCAAGTGCTCTGTGGGTGCACTACAAGGCTCAGAAGGGAAGGAGCGACAATGGGATTTTGGAGAGTGTTTGTGAAATGGTTTTTAAGGGGTATGTCACATTTAGGAAGCCCCTATGGTGCCAAAATATCAGACCCCCCCCCCCCCACATGGCATACTATTTTGGAAACTACACCCCCAAGGAATGTAACAAGGGGTCTGCTGAGCCTAAACACCTCACAGGTGTTTGACGACTTTTCGTTAAAGTCGGATGTGTAAATGCATTTTTTTTTTCACTAAAATGCTGGTTTTCCCCCAAATTTTACATTTTTACAAGGGGTTATAAGAGAAAATGCCCCCCAAAATTTGTAATCCCATCTCTTCTGAATATGGAAAGACCCACTGTGTGGATGTCAAGTGTTCTGCTGGCACACTACAATGTTCAGAAGAGAAGAAGTCACATTTGGCTTTTGGAAAGCAAACTGTGCTAAAATTGTTTTTGGGGGGCATGTTGCATTTAGTAAGCCACTATGGTGCCAGAACAGCAAAAAAAATAAATAAATAAATAAATAAATAAAACACATTGCATACTATTTTGGAAACTACACCCTTCAAGGAACTTAACAAAGCGTACAGTGAGCTTTAACACCCCACAGGTGCTTTACAAATTTCTGCTAAAGTTGGACGAGAAAATTAAAAATTTGATTTTTTTCACTAAAATGATGGTGTAAGCCCAAATTTTTCATTTTCACAAGGGGTAATTGGAGAAAAAGCCTCCCAAAATTTGTAACCCCATTTCTTCTGAGTATGGAAATACCCCATATGTGGATGTAAAGTGCTCTGCGGGCGAACTACAATGCTCAGAAGAGAAGGAGCGCCATTGAGCTTTTGGTGAGAGGATTTGGTTGGAATAGAAGTGGGAGGCCATGTGTGTTTACAAAGCCCCCCTGGTGCCAGAACAGTGGGACCCCCCCCCCACATGTGACCCCCATTTTGGAAACTACACCCCTCTTAGAATTGAATAAAGGGTGCAGTGAACATTTACACCCCACTAGCATTTGATAGATCTTTGGAACAGTGGGCAGTGCAAATAAAAATATAACATTTTAAATTTTCACGGAACACTGTTCCAAAAATCTGTCAGACACCTGTGGGGCGTACATGCTCACTGTACCCATTATTACATGAGGGGTGTAGTTTCCAAAATGGGGGTCACATGTGGGGAGGGGGGGGGGTCCACTGTTCCGGCACTATGGGGGATTTGTAAACACACATGGCCTTCAATTTCAGACACCTTCTCTTGCCAAAAGCCCAAGGTTACTCCTTCTCTTCTGAACATTGCAGTTCTCCCGCAGAGCACTTTACATCCATATATGGGGTATGTTCTTACTCAGAAGAAATAGGGTTACAAATTTTGGGGGGCTTTTTTCCTATTCTCCCTTGTGAAAATGAAAAATGTAGGGTAACACCAGCATTTTAGTGAATTTTTTTAAATTTTTTTATTTTCACATCCAACTTTAACGGAAATTTGTCAAACACCTGTGGGATGTTAAGGCTCACTATGCCGCTTGTTACATTCCGTGAGGGGTTTAGTTTCCAAAATGGGGTCACATGTGGGAATTTATTGTTTTGCGTTTATGTCAGAACCGCTGTAAAATCAGCCACCCCTTTGCAAATCACCCAATTTAGACCTCAAATGTACATAGTGCGCTCTCACTCCTGAGCCTTGTTGTGCGCCCACAGAGCATTTTACGTCCACATATGGGGTAGTTCTGTACTCAAGAGAAATTGCGTTACAAATTTTGGGGCTCTTTTTTTCCTTTTACCGCTTGTGAAAATTTAAAGTATGGGGCAACACCAGCATGTTAGTACGCCCCAACTTTACCTTTTCATAAGATGTAAAAGGAAAAAAAGCCCCCCAAAATTTGTAACGCAATTTCTCCCTGAGTACGGAAATACCCCATATGTGGCCTTAAACTGTTTCCTTGAAATACCACAGGGCTCTGAAGCAAGAGAGCACCATGCACATTTGAGGCCTAAATTGGGGAATTGAATCCGCCACAAAAATACCCTATGGCAGTATTTCCCAAACAGGGTGTCTCCAGCTGTTGCAAAACTCCCAGCATGCCTTGACAGCCAGTGGCTGTCCGGCAATACTGTGAGTTGTTGTTTTTCAACAGCTGGAGGCTCCGTTTTGCAAACAGTGCCGTACAAGACCTTTTTTTTTTTTATTGGGGGGGGGGGGGCACTGTGTAGGCTTATGTAATATTTTACTTTTTATTTTGTGTAGTGTAGTGTTTTTAGGGTACATTCACACAGGCAGAGGTTTACAGTAAGTTTCTCGCTGAGAGTTTGAGCTGCTGCGGAAAATTTGCCACATCTCAAACTTGCAGCAGAACGCGTAGTAAACCTGCCAGTGTGAATGTACCATGTACATTCACATGGGGGGGGGACCTCCAGCTGTTGCAAAACTACAACTCCCAGCATGCACTGACAGACCATACATGCTGGGAGTTGTAGTTATGCAACAGCTGGAGGCACATTGGTTGCGAAACACTGAGAGTTTGTTACTTTACTTTAGTGTTTCACAACCATTGTGCCTCCAGCTGTTGCAAAACTAGAACTCCCAGCATGTACAGTCTCTCAGTGCATGCTGGGAGTTGTATTTTTGCAACAGTTGGAGGCACACTGGTTGCAGAACCCTGAGCAAAACTGCAACAATCAGCATGCATTGACAGCCGAAGGGCATACTGAGAGTTGTAGTTTTGCAACAGCTGGTGGCACACTGCTACAAATCCCAGCATACCCTCTGGTAGTCTGTGCATGTTGGGAGTTGTAGTTATGAACAACTGGATGCTCACTTTTTCATAGAAAAAATGTGCCTCCAGCTGTTGCATAACTACAACTCCCAGCATGCACAGACTACCAAAGTGCATGCTCCTGTCGCCGCCACCGATCCTGAGGGGACACCCGCCGGACCAGGGAAAGGTAGGAGACCCCTGCCTGCGCCGATCTCCGCTCCGATCGCTGTCCCCAGCAAGTCCGTGATTGATCGGTCGTTCCGACCCATCAATCACGTGATCGTGAGGTGGCACCAGTGCCACCTCACTCCTGCTGAGTAAGGGTGAATGGGGCTGTCTCGGACAGCCCCAGTCACCCATTTTTTCCGGGTCACCAGAGACCCGATTGACACGGAATAACTGCAAATCGCTCGTCTGAATTGACGAGCGATTTGCGTCGATCGCCGATATGGGGGGGGGGGGGGACCTCTGCACCCCCCTGGGCGATATGCCGGGATGCCTGCCGAACGATATCAGCAGGCATCCCCGTCCGGTCCCCTGCCCAGCCAGCGGCAGGGGCAGGAAGAACGCAGGGTGTACCCATACGCCCTGAGTCCTTAAGGACTCGGAAACGGGGGCATATGGATATGCCCTGCGTCCTTAAGGGGTTAATATTTTCAAAGCAGCACAAGAGACCTTTAAAAATGTGAGGAGAAAAAAAATGGCGTGATTAATATCGCTGGATAAGAAATTACAGTAATTTTTTGATATCTCACCCAATGTGAACTGAACTCAACCCACTTGTAAGTCTGAGTTTACCTGCTACTACATTGAGATGTGTTGACTGGGGTGTTGCAGTATGTAGCAGGGTCTGGTGGTATAAACCCTGGGGGCAAGATATTGTTAACCCCTTAGTGTTCGTGACGCCAGGATGTGGTTATTCCGGTATGGTAAACGAACCAACCCAAAAATGGTTTGTAATAAAGAAATGTCCACAGCAAGGATTCTGAATAAACTGGAACTTTTACTTAAAATGTTTAGGGAACAGTCTTTACAATTATGCAGTTCCTTCAGAGGCAACCGGGACACAGGATACCTCGCAGGCTTGCTTGGACTTGCTATTATTGAGATATTGAGGCAGACCACTGTGCTACTAATATATTCCTTAGCTGAGGAGTAGTCACTGGATTTGTAGAGATAATTGTAACTCACGTTTTAGAAGTGGCTGTGTTTCTTTAGGCTTTGGCCTAGATGAGATGAATTTGCAGTATACAGGACTTTGTGCTTCCTAATGAGTCCAAGAGATAAGAGAGAGAGAGAATAGAGACTTCAGCCCCTTATATACTAGGGGGCAGGACTAAAGCCCATTGGTTGCTAATGCCTGGGTTTCCTGTGCCCATGGAACTCTGAGCATATCAAATGACAGTAGATCACATGACCAAGGAAGGTACTATACATTTTATACAAACTGTACAACTTTATACATATGAATAATAGATACACATAATGAATATACACTGCATTTATATGAGACAACAAGGGGGGAGCCCTGCAGGAGAGCCCTATGGACCTAAGAGACTCTTCCTGAGGGGACAGTTCCTGTACCAGGACACCACAAACCCCCTTGGTTAATGCGCAAACCCCCTTGCTTAGTGGCCCTCAATGTCTGTCCCTTTAGGGAGAGGAGCGAATTGGGCCATTGGGTCGTATGCAGTCCTGAAGCATTTAATTAGAACGTTCAATTTCAGGCTGATGAACGAGAAAATAATAAAGTGTAGAGTCTATGTACACATTAAAATGTCCATACATGCGCTGTTACTTGGGAACAGGATGACATTGGTTAACTTTAGTACTTGCTGGATATACAGAACCATTTAATGGTCGAGACAAGGTTCCTTAACCCCTTCAGGACCAAGCCCATTTTGGCCTTAAGGACCGGAGCGTTTTTTGCACATCTGACCACTGTCACTTTAAACATTAATAACTCTGGAATGCTTTTAGTTATAATTCTGATTCCGAGATTGTTTTTTCGTGAAATATTCTACTTTAACATAGTGGTAATTTGTTGTCGATACTTGCATCCTTTCTTGGTGAAAAATCTGTAAATTTGATGAAAAATTAGAAAATGTTGCATTTTTCTAACTTTGAAGCTTTCTGCTTGTAAGGAAAATGGATATTACGAATACATTTTTTTTGGTTCACATATACAATATGTCTACTTTATATTTGCATCATAAAATTGATGAGTTTTTACTTTTGGAAGACACCAGAGGGCTTCAAAGTTCAGCAGCAATTTTCCGATTTTTCACAAAATTTTCAAACTCGATATTTTTCAGGTACCAGTTCAGGTTTGAAGTGGATTTGAAGGGTCTTCATATTAGAAATACCCCATAAATGACCCCATTATAAAAACTACACCCCCCAAAGTATTCAAAATGACATTCAGTCAGCGTTTTAACCCTTTAGGTGTTTCACACGAATAGCAGCAAAGTGAAGATTTGAAAAAATTCACAATCTTCATTTTTTACATTCACATGTTCTTGTAGACCCAATTTTTGAATTTTTACAAGGGGTAAAAGGAGAAAATTTTTACTTATATTTGTAGCCCAATTTCTCTCGAGTAAGCACATACCTCATATGTCTATGTAAAGTGTTCGGCGGGCGCAGTAGAGGGCTCAGAATGGAAGGGGGACAAGGGGATTTTGGAGAGTACGTTTTTCTGAAATGGTTTTTGGGGGGCATGTTGCATTTAGGAAGCCCTACCATTTTGGAAACTAGACCCCTCGGGGAATGTAACATGGGATAAAGTGAGCCTTTATACCCCACAGGTGTTTCACGACTTTTGCAAATGTAAAAAAAAAAAAAAAAAAAAAATTACCTAAAATGCTTGTTTTCCCAAAAATTTTACATTTTTAAAAAGGGTAATAGCAGAAAATACCCCTAAAAATTTGAAGCCCAATTTCTCCCGATTCAGAAAACATGCCATATGGGGGTGAAAAGTGCTCTGCTGGCGCACTACAGGTCTCGGAAGAGAAGGAGTCACATTTGGCTTTTTGAAAGCAAATTTTGCTCTGGGGGCATGCCGCATTTAGGAAGCCCCTATGGTGCCAGGACAGCAAAAAAAAAAAACACATGGCATACTATTTTGGAAACTAGACCCCTCAGGGAACGTAACAAGGGGTTAAGTGAACCTTTATACCCCACAGGTGTTTCACGACTTTTGCGTATGTAAAAAAAAAAAATGCTTGTTTTCCCAAAAATTTTACATTTTTAAAAAGGGTAAAAGCAGAAAATACCCCCCAAAATTTGTAACACAATTTCTCCCGAGTACGGCGATACCCCATATGTGACCCTTAACTGTTGCCTCGAAATACGACAGGGCTCCAAAGTGAGAGCGCCATGCGCATTTGAGGCCTAAATTAGGGACTTGCATAGGGGTGGACATAGGGGAATTCTACGCCAGTGATTCCCAAACAGGGTGCCTCCAGCTGTTGTAAAACTCCCAGCATGCCTGGACAGTCAACGGCTGTCCGACAATACTGGGAGTTGTTGTTTTGCAACAGCTGGAGGCTCCGTTTTGTAAACAGTGGCGTACCAGACGCTTTCATTTTTATTGGGGAGGGGAGGGGGGCTGTGTAGGGGTATGTGCATATGTAGTGTTTTTTACTTTTTATTTTATTTTGTGTTAGTGTAGTGTAGTGTAGTGTTTTTAGGGTACAGTCGCACGGGCGGGGATTCACAGTAGTTTCTATGCAACCAGCAGATGCATCACTACAACTCCCAGCATGCACTTTAGCTGTGTGTGCAAGCTGGGAGTTGTAGTTATACAACAGCTGAAGGTACACTTTTCCATAGAAAAAATGTGCCTCCAGTTGTTGCAAAACCATAAGTCCCAGCATGCCCATAAGGGAATGCTGGGAATTGTGGTGGTCTGCCTCCTGCTGTTGCATAACTACAGCTCCCAGCATGCCCTTTTTGCATGCTGGGAGCTGTTGCTAAGCAACAGCAGGAGGCTGTCACTCACCTCCAACGATCCACGCCGCACAGGTCAGTCCCTCGTCGTCGCCGCCGCTGCTCCTGGGGCCCCGATCCCAACATTGACACCGGGGATCGGGGTCCCCAGCACCCGGGGTGCACGTCCCGCACTCGCTCACGTCCTCCGGAAGAGGGGCGGAGCGGGTTGCGGGAGTGACACCCGCAGCAGGCGCCCTGATTGGTCGGCCGGTAATCCGGCCGACGAATCAGGGCGATGGTGAGGTGGCACCAGTGCCACCTCACCCCTGCAGGCTCTGGCCCCGATCAGCCAGTAATTCCGGGTCATCGGGTCACTGGAAACCCGATTGACCCGGAATCGCCGCAGATCGCTGGACTGAATTGTCGCCGACATGGGGGGCATAATGACCCCCCTGGGCGATATGCCGGGATGCCTGCTGAACGATTTCAGCAGGCATCCGGCTCCGGTCCCCAACCGGCTAGCGGTGGGGACCGGAATTCCCACGGGCCTATGGATACGCCCTCGGTCCTTATGGACTTGGAATGCAAGTCGTATCCATACGCCCTATGTCCTGAAGAGGTTAAGAACACAACCATGAATATGGTAACATTACTTTTACATTTTCCAACAATACCTTTATTTTAATTTTTTTTTATTTTTATTTTTGTAGAGATATACCTACATATTATTATGCATCTCTAATGACTATGCACATATTATTAGTACTATTACATTTCACTGACTGACAATCTTACTGACATTTCACTGCTATACACTGTATGGTATGCATGATGTCTGCAATGCTTATTCATACTTGACATTATCTCAATGTTGTTGTTGTGTTTTTTATTTTTATTTTTTATAGACATTTAACCCCTTAAGGACCAAGCCCATTTTCACCTTAAGGACCAGAGCGTTTTTTGCACATCTGACAACTGTCACTTTAAGCATTAATAACTCTGGGATGTTTTTTCGTGATATATTCTACTTTAACATAGCGGTAAAATTTTGTCCATACTTGCATCCTTTCTTGGTGAAAAATTCCAAAATTTCATGAAAAATTTGAAAATGTTGCAATTTTCAAACTTTGAAGCTCTCTGCTTGTAAGGAAAATAGGCATTCCAAATAAATTATATATAGATTCACATATACAATATGTCTACTTTATGCTTGCATCATAAAGTTGACATGTTTTTACTTTTGGAAGACATCAGAGGGCAGCAATTTTCAAATTTTTCACAAAATTTTCTAAATCTGAATTTTTCAGGGACCAGTTCAGTTTTGAAGTGGATTTGAAGGGCTTATTAGAAATACCCCATAAATTACCCCATTATAAAAACTGCACCCCTCAGCGTATTCAAAATGACAATCAGTAAGGAAGTTAACCCTTTAGGTATTTCACAGGAATAGCAGCAAAGTGAAGGAGAAAATTCAAAATCTGCATTTTTTACACTCGTATGTTCTTGTAGACCCAGTTTTTTTTTATCTTTATAGAGGTAAAAGTAGAGAAATCCCCCCAAAATGTGTAACCTAATTTCTCTCAAATAAGGAAATGCCTCATGTGTGTATGTCAAGTGTTCGGTGGGCGCAGTAGAGGTCTCCAAACTGTGGGCCTCCAGATGTTGCAAAACTACAACTCCCAGCATGCCCAGACAGCCTTTGGCTGTCTCGGCTTGCTGGGAGTTGTAGTTTGGCAACTCCTGGAATGCAGCAGTGAAGATCACTTACCGCTGATCTTCACAGCTCCGTCCGCTGGTCCCGCACTGTCTGTCCGGTACCGCCGCGGGTCCCGCTGTGATCGCTGGCCCCGTGACATGATCACTGGTCCCGGGACATGATCGCTGGTCCCGGGACCCTCCGCCATCTTCCCCCCACTCTGCCCCGACATTTAGGGGCGGGGCAGAGCGGGGATTTCACCTTTAACCTCCCGCCCCCCTCCTGCCATTGGTCGCTAGTCCTAACGAGCAATGGCAGGGGTTTAGGAGCGAGGTGGCAGCTGCCACCTAGGTCCTATCCCTTCAGGATGATCGGAGCGGTCTCTGACTGCTCCGATCATCGTTATTTTCTGGGCGATCGGGTCACCAGAGACCCGATCAGCCCGGAACCCCACAAGTCCTTGTCATTAGTCAGTCACTAACTGACTGACTAATGACAACGATCTGCAGCCGGGGACCAGTCTGATTGGTCCCCTGCTGCATAGTGTCATCGGTCAGCTGTCCAGGACAGCTGAGATGACGTTTCTATCACCATGCCAACGGACATGGTGATAGAAAATGTATTGGACGTGTATACACGTCCATTTGCGTTAAGTCACAGAAAAAATGGACGTGTATACACGTCAATTTGCGGGAAGGGGTTAATATTATAACACTGGTTATTTCTGCTGTTATACACTGGTTGAGGATTGGGTTGCCTGAGGCTTTCTGCCCAATGCTTTGGCTGCTAGGGTCTATCGGTACTACACACTTACCCCAAGAACACTTTATTCTAGATAACATTTACACATTCTGTTACCTTACTTTTTTGTGTGCACGTGCATTCTCCACAGGAATACATTCTGGCCAGTAAAGTACCCTGGATACGCAGAGACAAGAAGAAATAGCATTAGTTGCATGACATTTAGTGCATAACAGTGGTATGGACTGGCATAAGACAGGTCACAGTCCCTAATAAACCTTTAATTGGATGTGTGAGATACGTGGTTTTGTGTGATTTCTGTGTACTAAACTTGTAGATGTACACTAATGGAGTTCTGTGTGTACTGAATTTTATGTGTACTGAATTTATATGTACTTTTAATGAAGTCAGTCTTGGTATCTGATTTATTAGGCGTTAGTGGAAAGGTGGTTTTCTTGTTTCTCCCAGTGGAGCTGGGACAGCACCTGAGTAGAATCACTATAACACCGCTCTATAATTTTGTAGTCATGTACAGTAAACTATTTGTTACGCCGAGCGCTCCGGGTCCCCGCTCCTCCCCGGAGCGCTCGCATCATCCTCGCATTTGCAGCGCCCCGGTCAGACCTGCTGACCGGGTGCGCTGCAATACCTCTCTCAGCCGGGATGCGATTCGCGTTGCGGGAGGCGCCCGCTCGCCCTCCGTCGGTCTTGTCCCGGCGCGCGCGGCCCCGCTCCTTAGGGCGCGCGCGCGCCGGGTCTCTGCAATTTAAAGGGCCACTGCTCTTGTCTACTCCCTTGTACCGCGCCTATCTTCAGCAGTCAGAGAGGTTGAGCCGTTGCTGGTGGATACGACCTGGTTGCTACCGCCGCTGCAAGACCATCCCGCTTTGCGGCGGGCTCTGGTGAATACCAGTAGCAACTTAGAACCGGTCCACCAGCACGGTCCACGCCAATCCCTCTCTGGCACAGAGGATCCACCTCCAGCCAGCCGAATCGAGACAGTAGATCCGGCCATGGATCCCGCTGAAGTCCCACTGCCAGTTGTCGCCGACCTCACCACGGTGGTCGCCCAGCAGTCGCAACAGATAGCGCAACAAGGCCACCAGCTGTCTCAACTGACCGTGATGCTACAGCAGCTACTACCACAGCTTCAGCAATCATCTCCTCCGCCAGCTCCTGCACCTCCTCCGCAGCGAGTGGCCGCTTCCGGCCTACGATTATCCTTGCCGGATAAATTTGATGGGGACTCTAAGTTTTGCCGTGGCTTTCTTTCGCAATGTTCCCTGCACTTGGAGATGATGTCGGACCAGTTTCCTACTGAAAGGTCTAAGGTGGCTTTCGTAGTCAGCCTTCTGTCTGGGAAAGCTCTGTCATGGGCCACACCGCTCTGGGACCGCAATGACCCCGTCACTGCCTCTGTACACTCCTTCTTCACGGAGATTCGAAGTGTCTTTGAGGAACCTGCCCGAGCCTCTTCTGCTGAGACTGCCCTGCTGAACCTGGTCCAGGGTAATTCTTCTGTTGGCGAGTACGCCATCCAATTCCGTACTCTTGCCTCCGAATTATCCTGGAATAATGAGGCCCTCTGCGCGACCTTTAAAAAAGGCCTATCCAGCAACATTAAAGATGTGCTGGCCGCACGAGAAATTCCTGCTAACCTGCATGAACTTATTCATCTGGCCACCCGCATTGACATGCGTTTTTCCGAAAGGCGTCAGGAGCTCCGCCAGGATATGGACTTTGTTCGCACGAGGCGTTTTTTCTCCCCGGCTCCTCTCTCCTCTGGTCCTCTGCAATCCGTTCCTGTGCCCCCCGCCGTGGAGGCTATGCAAGTTGACCGGTCTCGCTTGACACCTCAAGAAAGGACACGATGCCGCATGGAGAATCTGTGCCTGTACTGTGCCGGTACCGAACACTTCTTGAAGGATTGTCCTATCCGTCCTCCCCGCCTGGAAAGACGTACGCTGACTCCGCACAAAGGTGAGACAGTTCTTGATGTCAACTCTGCTTCTCCACGCCTTACTGTGCCTGTGCGGATATCTTCCTCTACCTTCTCCTTCTCTACTATGGCCTTCTTGGATTCCGGATCTGCAGGAAATTTTATTTTGGCCTCTCTCATCAACAGGTTCAACATCCCGGTGACCAGTCTCGCCAGACCCCTCTACATCAATTCTGTTAACAATGAAAGATTGGACTGTACCGTGCGTTACCGTGCATCGGACCTCATCACGAAAAAATTGAATTTTTGGTCCTCTCCAACTGCACTTCCGAAATTCTTCTTGGATTACCGTGGCTTCAACGCCATTCCCCAACCCTTGATTGGTCCACAGGAGAAATCAAGAGCTGGGGTACTTCTTGTTTCAAGGACTGTCTTAAACCGGTTCCCAGTACTCCCTGCCGTGACCCTGTGGTTCCCCCTGTAACCGGTCTTCCTAAGGCTTATATGGACTATGCTGACGTGTTTTGCAAAAAGCAAGCTGAGACTTTACCTCCTCACAGGCCTTATGACTGTCCTATTGACCTCCTCCCGGGTACTACTCCACCCCGGGGCAGAATTTATCCTCTGTCTGCTCCAGAGACTCTTGCCATGTCAGAGTCAGAGGAAAATTTAAAAAAGGGGTTTATCCGCAAATCCTCCTCTCCTGCCGGAGCTGGATTTTTTTTTGTGTCCAAAAAAGATGGCTCCCTACGTCCTTGCATTGATTACCGCGGACTTAATAAAATCACGGTAAAGAACCGCTACCCCCTACCTCTTATCTCGGAACTCTTTGATCGCCTACAAGGTGCCCACATCTTTACCAAACTGGACTTAAGAGGTGCTTATAATCTCATCCGCATCAGGGAGGGGGACGAATGGAAGACTGCATTTAACACCAGAGATGGACACTTTGAGTATCTGGTCATGCCCTTTGGCCTGTGCAACGCCCCTGCCGTCTTCCAAGACTTTGTTAATGAAATTTTTCGTGATCTCTTATATTCCTGTGTTGTGGTTTATCTGGACGATATTCTGATTTTTTCTGCCAACTTAGAAGAACACCGCCAGCATGTCCGCATGGTTCTTCAGAGACTTCGAGACAATCAACTTTATGCCAAAATGGAGAAATGTCTGTTTGAATGTCAATCTCTTCCTTTCCTAGGATACTTGGTCTCTGGCCAGGGACTACAAATGGACCCAGATAAACTCTCTGCCGTCTTAGATTGGCCACGCCCCTCCGGACTCCGTGCTATCCAACGTTTTTTGGGGTTCGCCAATTATTACAGACAATTTATTCCACACTTTTCCACTATTGTGGCTCCTATCGTGGCTTTAACCAAGAAAAATGCCAATCCCAAGTCCTGGTCTCCCCAAGCGGAAGACGCATTTAAACATCTCAAGTCTGCCTTTTCTTCTGCTCCCGTGCTCTCCAGACCTGACCCATCTAAACCCTTCCTATTGGAGGTAGATGCCTCCTCAGTGGGAGCTGGAGCTGTCCTTTTACAAAAAAATTCTTCCGGGCATGCTGTTACTTGTGGTTTTTTTTCTAGGACCTTCTCTCCGGCGGAGAGAAACTACTCCATCGGGGATCGAGAACTACTGGCCATGAAATTGGCGCTTGAGGAATGGAGCCATCTGCTGGAGGGATCAAAATTTCCAGTTATCATATACACTGATCACAAGAATCTCTCCTATCTCCAGTCTGCCCAACGGCTGAACCCTCGCCAGGCCAGGTGGTCGTTGTTCTTTGCCCGTTTTAACTTTGAAATTCATTTTCGCCCTGCCGACAAGAACATTAGGGCCGATGCCCTCTCTCGTTCCTCGGATGCCTCGGAAGTAGAGCTCTCTCCGCAACACATCATTCCTCCTGACTGTCTGATCTCCACTTCTCCAGCCTCCATCAGGCAAACTCCTCCAGGGAAGACCTTCGTTTCTCCACGCCAGCGTCTCGGGATTCTCAAATGGGGACACTCCTCCCACCTCGCAGGCCATGCGGGCATCAAAAAATCCTTGCAACTCATCTCTCGTTTCTATTGGTGGCCGACTCTGGAGACGGATGTTGTTGATTTTGTGCGGGCCTGTACTGTCTGTGCCCGGGATAAGACTCCTCGCCAGAAGCCTGCTGGTCTCCTTCATCCTCTGCCTGTCCCCGAACAGCCTTGGTCACTGATTGGTATGGACTTTATTACAGACTTACCCCCATCCAGTGGCAACACTGTTGTTTGGGTGGTCGTTGATCGATTTTCCAAGATGGCACATTTTATTCCTCTTCCTGGTCTTCCTTCAGCGCCTCAGTTGGCAAAACAATTTTTTGTACACATTTTTCGTCTTCACGGTTTGTCCACGCAGATCGTCTCGGATAGAGGCGTCCAATTCGTGTCTAAATTCTGGAGGGCCCTCTGTAAACAGCTCAAGATTAAATTAAACTTCTCTTCTTCTTATCATCCCCAATCCAATGGGCAAGTAGAAAGAATTAACCAGGTCCTGGGTGACTATTTACGGCATTTTGTTTCCTCCCGCCAGGATGACTGGGCAGATCTTCTACCATGGGCCGAATTCTCATACAACTTCAGAGTCTCCGAATCTTCTGCTAAGTCCCCATTTTTCGTGGTGTACGGCCGTCACCCTCTTCCCCCCCTCCCTACTCCCTTGCCCTCTGGTTTGCCCGCTGTGGATGAAGTGACTCGTGATCTTTCCACCATATGGAAAGAGACCCAAAATTCTCTTTTACAGGCTTCATCCCGCATGAAAAGGTTTGCCGATAAGAAAAGAAGAACTCCCCCCATTTTTGCTCCCGGAGACAAGGTATGGCTCTCCGCTAAATATGTCCGCTTTCGTGTCCCCAGTTACAAACTGGGACCACGCTATCTTGGTCCTTTCAAAGTCTTGTGCCAGATTAACCCTGTCTCTTACAAACTCCTTCTTCCTCCTTCTCTTCGTATTCCCAATGCCTTCCATGTCTCTCTCCTTAAACCACTCATCATTAACCGCTTCTCTCCCAAACTTGTTTCTCCCACTCCTGTTTCCGGTTCTTCTGACGTCTTCTCCGTGAAGGAGATTCTGGCCTCCAAGACGGTCAGAGGGAAAAAAAATTTCTTGGTGGATTGGGAAGGCTGTGGTCCAGAAGAGAGATCCTGGGAACCTGAGGACAACATCCTAGACAAAAGTCTTGTCCTCAGGTTCTCAGGCTCCAAGAAGAGGGGGAGACCCAAGGGGGGGGGGGTACTGTTACGCCGAGCGCTCCGGGTCTCCGCTCCTCCCCGGAGCGCTCGCATCATCCTCGCATTTGCAGCACCCCGGTCAGACCTGCTGACCGGGTGCGCTGCAATACCTCTCTCAGCCGGGATGCGATTCGCGTTGCGGGAGGCGCCCGCTCGCGATGCGCATCCCGGCTCCCGTACCTGACTCGCTCTCCGTCGGTCTTGTCCCGGCGCGCGCGGCCCCGCTCCTTAGGGCGCGCGCGCGCCGGGTCTCTGCAATTTAAAGGGCCACTGCGCCACTGATTGGCGCAGCTGGCTTAATTAGTTTGTTCACCTGTGCACTCCCTATTTATACTTCACTTCCCCTGCACTCCCTCGCCGGATCTTGTTGCCATTGTGCCAGTGAAAGCGTTTCCTTGTGTGTTCCTAGCCTGTGTTCCAGACCTCCTGCCGTTGCCCCTGACTACGATCCTTGCTGCCTGCCCTGACCTTCTGCTACGTCCGACCTTGCTCTTGTCTACTCCCTTGTACCGCGCCTATCTTCAGCAGTCAGAGAGGTTGAGCCGTTGCTGGTGGATACGACCTGGTTGCTACCGCCGCTGCAAGACCATCCCGCTTTGCGGCGGGCTCTGGTGAATACCAGTAGCAACTTAGAACCGGTCCACCAGCACGGTCCACGCCAATCCCTCTCTGGCACAGAGGATCCACCTCCAGCCAGCCGAATCGTGATACCATTTACATTTTATTACATTTTAGGTGAACATAACTTTTGTTGCTTGTAGGCACAAAGGTTAAATACCAGCAGCAAATAATTAAGATGGTCAGGTTAAATTTACCTGATATTTTTGAGTGCCAAATAGTGCACAAAATATATATTACTTTTATCACATATACAATAACGTGCATGTAAGGCTCAGCAATCCACCTACATTATGGAGTCTTTGGTTAGGATCATGGCTATAGCTGGGCACAAGACTTAATAGGATCTCCTAGGGCAAGGAGTCTCTCGGCCAGAGCCGGGCACAAACTTACGAAAATGGTTACTTTACAAATGGTGAAACTTCTTTGCACAGTCCTGCCAGGCACTTGACTTGAACTGTTGCGGATAATGATAACCTGAAACAATAAAGAAGGTATTAGTGTACCACACATTTAGTAGAATGCAAAAAATTTGAAATTGGTTCTTCTTGCTTCCCAACCTCGCCTGTCGGTGTGCTTCCTGCTTTGTGATATATATCTGGGAGCACGAGGTTGGGTTTCCCTCCAGGCTACATTGGTCAGCCAGGACTGTGTTATGGTCGGATTAACATTGACCACCACATTGACTTCAGAGACTGATGCCGCTGGTACAGCTGTAGGTGCCAGCTGGTTCGGCCACACTTCCTTAGGTGGAGTAGGCCACGGCACATCGGTCGGTGCGTGCTGATTAGGCCTCACCTCCGGCGTGGAGTAGGCCTAGGCACATAAGTTGGTGCCCGTTGGTTAGGCCTCACCTCCTCTGGGGGAGTACGCCTGGGCACATTTTCTGTAAGTGAAGATTCAGGACTGGACCTCCTCATAAATTTACACAATAAAAACCAGACTAAATAGCCATAAAGGATGCATACCCAATATCATATAATGCAAGAAAATGTAAACTTTATTATAACACATATGACACAAAGCAAGGAAAACACTCTAAAAACACTTAAAAAGGCTCAGAAGAGCCACACTACAACAGTGGGACGAATTATGGTCACCACAGGACATGGGAAGAAACATGAAAGGGATCCCTCCTGTCACTCACCAAATAAGTAACAATAAAACACAAATGACAAAAAAGTAGTGGACAGTCAACAAACTGTGCATGCCAGTCCCCAAATGGTAAATGGTACAATGCGATGAATGTTACTCAGGGAAGCAGGTGCAAGAATGTAATACTCAGTACACTAATATACAAACACAGTGGACGATCCACAGACGGAGGAAGGAGGGAAAGTGTCCCAGTAAGCCCATGTCCAATAAAGAAGCCCATTTGTCATTGCCCTTTTTTGTCATTTGTGTTTTATTGTTACTTATTTGGTGAGTGACAGGAGGGGTCCCTTTCATTTTTCTTCCCATGTCCTGTGGTGACCACAATTGGTCCCACTGTTGTAGTGCGGCTCTTCTGAGCCTTTTTAAGTGTTTTTAGAGTGTTTTTCCTTACTTTGTGTCATATGTGTTATAATAAAGTTTACATTTTCTTGCATTATATGATATTGGGTATGCATCCTTTATGGCTATTTAGTCTGGTTATTATTGTGCTTATTGTTTTATGAGCCAGATAGCACCCTTTTGTGTTATGCTTTACATTTAGCTTGAGCCTCCCCCCTTTTTTCCTTTTCTCTCTCTCCTCATAAATTTAGGAGCCATGATGGGCGCCTCGGACAAATACATTTCTTCTTCCACCTTATCGGCCGAATTCAATGGGGATCTATGTCCCAGTCGTCCGACGGAAAATACGTAAAGGGTATTTGAGTGGGATTCTTGGGCCTGGTTATGGCTGCCGCCCATTCTCCCCGCAGACTTTTTACCGGGGTATATTCCACTATCTCCCCTGCTTCTAAGGAGTGGAGTGCTGGAGGCAGGCAGTCCCGCTGAACGACTTTCCTATTTACTAGCATGGTTCCTCCATGCTGGCAGTCTTGGAGGGTGCCAAAGCCACGTACTTTATCAAATTTTATAACTGTGGCGAGTCGGCGCTCCAAGGGTGGCTCACCCACTTGTGGATAGTCCAACTTGCTTATATAGAGGGCTTCCAGCCTTTTAGTATCCTGCTGCTGCTCTACTTGTACTTCATAGGGCAACTGCTTAGGCCCATACCTCTCTCTGTGCTGGGCTTTTAATTTCTCAATGATGCTGGCTATTTCGGCCTCTCTGCGGGCTCTCTCAGCCTGTACTGTGGGAACTGGTGGATGGGACTTCCCTGGCAGGGGAAGGACATGGTCCCACAAGTACGGGACAAACTCTGGCTCGTCGCCGAACACCCATTGAAGGAGAAGGGGTGACTGTGAGCGTGCTCTAACTGGAACAGACTTCTGCCCTGGGGGTTCCCTGTCGGGGCTGAAGGCGTAGAAAATGCGGCCTCGGCCGGCGTACTTACATCTGACTCCTCGGTTGCAATCTCCGCCCAGGATCTGTGGCGAGGGAACAATCTCACCGGCGATGCTGCTGCTGAAGACTGTGGTGATCCCCTTTTTGGGGTAGCTTGCCATTCATCGTCCTCTGGAAGCGGGGGCAGCTTGCAGGCCTCCTCGGCCCCAAGGGGCAATTGCTGCAAATGGTCAGCTAGGTCATGGAACAGCTGCGCTGCAGCCACTGTAACTTTCCGCTGCTCCGCAGCCATCTTGTTGCTCTCTTCACGTGCTCTGGTGGGCTGCGCCATGTCTGTACACCTCTCTGCCATTTCCGGACTGAAGAGGGATGGCCGCATGGTGCCTTTTATAAGAGGCTTCAACAAAATGCCGGCCGGCCGGAAGGACGTCATTGGTGCAGCTCTGACTTCCTGTCCCACAGGAAGTCAGACAACAGTTCCACTTCGGCATAGACGCTGCTACATGATATCCAGCATGGGACATCTTGGCGCGCTTCTTGGGTTCTTCCTTAACCCCTTCAGGTATTTTTTTTTTTAATTAGATCATTTCATTAAGTTTTACAATACAATAAAACAATTCAAAGGAGCAAGAAACAAAGAAGGTAAGAACAAACCCATCAGGGTAATGGGACCAAATAGTAGGGCACATATTATGAAAACAGGAACATACTCAAATTGGCCGCTGAGGAGACTTCAGGTACTTTTGTACTGAAGCACGTAACATGGCTTCGTTCCTAATCTTACCCATGGCCACAATACAATATTCTTCACCTCCCCCTTACTTTTTCTAGCACCCCGGCAAAGCACAATTTCAGCAACAATGTCCTGTACACTTTTGGGCGTAATTTCGGTCGCGGATTGCGACAATCCTGGACAGTTTTCTATACATATTCCTGCACAGGGGGATGACTAGTGGCACTTGCAATCACGGCATACACCCGTTTTTCATTGTGGGTGGCCTGGGTGGCTGAATTATTAAAGGCACACACCCGTATCCTGTTCGTAGGACGCCAAAAGAAATGTGGTGACTGGGGTGTTGCAGTATGTAGCAGGTGGTATAAATCCTGGGGGCAAGATGTTGTTAACCCCTTAGTGTTCGTGACGCGAGTATGTGGTTATTCCGGTATAGTAACCGCCGTCAACCAACCCAAAAATGGTTTGTAATAAAGGAATGTCCACAGCAAGGATTCTGAATAAACTGGAACTTTTACTTGAAATGTTTAGGGAACAGTCTTTACAATTATGCAGTTCCTTCAGAGGCAACCGTGACACAGGACACCTCACATGTTTGCTTGGACTTGTTATTATTGAGATATTTAGGCAGACCATTGTGCTACTGATATATTCCTTAGCTGAGGAGTAGTCACTGGATTTGTAGAGAGAATTGTAACTTACGTTTTAAAAGTGGCTGCATTTCTTTAGGCTTTGGCCTTGATGAGATGAATTTGTAGTATACAGGACTTTGTGCTTCCTTTTGAGTCCAAGAGATAAGAGAGAGTATAGAGACTACAGCCACTTATATACTAGGGGGCTGGACAAAAGCCCATTGGTTGCTAATGCTTGGAGCTCCTGTGCCCATGGAACTCTGGGTATATCACATGACAGTAGATCACATGACCAAGGAAGGTCCTATGCATTTTATACAAACTGTACAACTTTATACATATGAACTATAAAAACACATAATGAATATACACTGCATTTATGAGACAACAAGGGGGGAGCGCTGCAGGAGAGCCCTATGGACCTAAGGGACTCTTCCTGAGGGGACTTAAGGATGGTACAGGACCGGTCCTGTACCGGGAGAGCACAAAGGTTAATGTTAATTATAGAAAACTTTAATTATATAACAACTCTATTAATTTTAAGGTTAAAAATACACACTGCACACCTTGTTAATTGTAGGACACGTACATGCTGGCGTACCCACTAAATTTGAAAATGTTGTGTTAAAATAGAATAAGGCACAAAATAGTTGTGTAAGATTTTTACAGACTACGTAAATAACCCATATGTGGCACTAAAATTTTCCTTTAAAAAAAAAAAAAAAAGCAATACAGCTTCATCCAATGCAGTACGCCCCAACCCCCCTCCCCCCCCCCCTTCCCCGTCACTCTCTAGAAACACTACTGGTAATAAAGGGTAGATAAGGAACTTTATCTACTTTTCTGATTTAAAAAAATGCTTTTGCAAGTGGGTTTCCCGGGTTTTGCTTACGTGCAATTTATTTATCAAGGTCGTATGACTTTTTGATAGGTCGCATGTAAGAAAAAGTAAGTAAAAAAAAAAAAAAAAGATAAATCTCCTTCAAAAAGTTTTTTCGGGAACTTTGTTTCTCAGCACAGACGTCTCTACCATGATATCCGTCTTCCAGAGCTTCCAAGGAGACTTCCAATAACAATACTCCAGATCACAAAAACTCTGCAGACGGCATAGATGAGGAAGGCTTCAGCAGCAGCGGAGGAGCAAGATGAGACACACAACTCGTGTTGCTTTTGGCTCCAAAGAAATGGAATCTGCATTAAGTGCAAGTTCCCACTTCAAAGGTTAGGACCATTCCCATATAATCTTACACTAAGAGCTATTCTCATACTGGCCCCACTTCATCTGTACAGCACAGTGTTTCCCAACCAGGGTATCTCCAGCTGTTACATAACTACAACTCCCAGCATGCCCTTTGGCTGTGCATGCTGGGAATTGTAGTTATGAAACAGTAGGAGGCACACAGGCCTCACCTCCTGCTGCTGCTGCCAGTCATTTCCTGCCACCGCCAGTATGCTATCCCCGCCGCTGCACACTACATGGTCGGTACCCGCTCTCGCCCTCCAGACTAGGGGTGGAACGGGTGCCGTCAGGACAGCCCAGAAGATGCCGTGATTCTTCAGCTGGTCTCAGCCGACCAATCACCATGATCGTGAGGTGGCACCAGTGCCACCTCACTCCTGCTGGGCAATGGTGATTGGTGCTGTCTCGGACAGCACCAATCACCCATATTTCCTTGGTCACCAGTGACCCATTTGGCCTGGAAAAGCCGTGATTCACCGGTCAGTATTGACTGACGAATCACAGCGATTGCCGCCAAGGGGGGATTCCCGGGACCCCCCCCCCCCTGGGCGATATGCCGAGGTGGCTGCTTTTAGATAACAACAGCCATCCCAGTCCAATCACCGCATCCAGAGACGTGGTGATCCCAGAAGATGGCAATGCAAATGTACATTTACATTGCAGGTCCTTAAGGGGTTAAAAATAATTGTAATAATGATACTGTTTCCACCATATCCACTTATCCAGAGATATTATGCTAGAGATATATTGTCATCCTCCATTCCTGGGAATCCACCTCTCCCCTTCTACATATCTCTGATTCCTTAATCATCCAATAGGGGGGCTTGTTTTCCCACTTATGTGCAAAATGTATCTCTAGGTGGTCAATATCTTCTGTCTCCATTACAAGCTGTATGTCCTATATGGGAAATGTGCCTTGAATTATGCAGCTCCTCGCTCACTTGTTAATGTATCAAGTGACCCAGAGCCCACCACGTGGAGGTGGCTGCATTTCGGGCTCCTCCCCACCCCCACCCCAAACCATATGTAGATCTTGTGTGACCCAATCAGCCGTCTTGTTAAATTGGTTCACATTGATCGTCAATGGCCTTTGCTGTAATACTTCTTAGCTGTGTATGTAGGAAGTAAAATGGCATCTTGAATGTGGTCATCATGCCGGTTACTGTCCGCTTGGCCATGGCCCATGCTCCAACCCAAACATTGGATACATAATGGGGCCACTTCAGTTTGCTTTTAGCATATTGCCAAGTCCGCTGCAGCCAAGACACTTTGGGCTCCGAGGCATCTTCAGAGGTTGTTGGTAAATCCATCTGGTTATCCTCCATGGTGACTGTCACATGATCGCTGTGCCTGGATTCATGTGGGTCTGAATTGTCACCTAAAGCCATGTCAATAGCCACATCTGCTCGCTGACCACGGTGCTTAATCTTCTTCCCAGGTATTTTATGGATCTCATAATATGGTGGAGTGACCTTATAATGATATAGGTTAGTATACCGCCAAAGGAAACTCGTCACGTAATGTATGAGACACACGACAGGCACCGAGAGAACTGGGATATCTGCAAAATAGCGACAGGATACAATATATTAGACCTATATTCATTCATTTATTTATGTATATATATATATGTAAATACATATGTTCATATATATGTATATATATATATATATATATATATATATACATATATATACTTTTTTTGTTAAAACTATAATTTATACGGCAAACTATCAATATTTTATAGGCTATATGCTAGAAGATTAGATGTCATGGATCACTGTATTGTCACTGTATGAAGCTTTTTTTAAACTTGTGTGTGACTAAAACATTGTTATTATAATTATATTACTACTATTATTATATTATTTCACTAATATCAGAGTAGTTTCCCATGTTTTCTTTTAGAAGGCAAAATACTTAAAGCATTGATTCACAAACTGAAATCATTTATCTCACAGGAATAAACATTTGCTCAATTGCTGTAAGAGACTTAAAGGAGTACTCTGCCTCTAGACATCTTATCCCCTATCCAAAGGATAGGGGATAAGATGTCTGATTGCAGGGGTCCCGCAGCTGGTACCCCAGCGATCTCTGTGCAGCACCCAGCGTTCATTCAGCATTCGACAGGGTCGCAACTTCACGGCCACGCCCCTCGTGAGGTAACACCACAACCTTCCCATAGACTTACATTGAGGGGGCGTGGCCCTAATGTCACAACCCCCGCCGCCCGCTCCAAGCGTTTGGAACAAAATGTGCCGAACGCTGGGGAAGCCCCCCTTTAAAGCCACCCAGGATAGACTGTACAAGAGAACATCAGTAACTTTACTGCACTCTACTATATTAACTTTACACTAATACATTCATGTTAAATCCATTTTTAAACAGAAATTTTGGAAGTTTTCATTATTCCTACCTCTTAGCTTCATGGTCGCCGTCCTTACAGGATCCTTTTGCCTAAATAGACAAAATTCTCTTCAATTTGCAAAATAAGCGCAGGTCTAGTAGGAGAACGTGTTCACCCGCCGAACCGAGGAAATAAGTGTTAGGGATTGGATTCTACCCTGGAGAAAGTCTCTTTGATGTGTGATGTCACAGCAGATGACATCACGTGTATGTGTATCCATTGTAATGGCTGTACTGTACTTTACTTACACTATGTACAGTTATACTGGGGGTTTACAAAGGATTTGAAGATTACAGTTTTAACCCCTTCAGGGTCACAGCCCTTTTTGGTCTTGAGGACAAAGGACATTTTCATTTTTACATTTTCATTTTTTCCTCCTCCCCTTCTAAGAGCCATAAATCTTTTAATTTTCCACCCAAAGACCAATATGAGTTGTTGTTTATTTTGCGACCAACTGTACTTTGTAATGTACGGTAACATAAAATGTACGGTACTATAAAAAAATATATATATATTATTTACGGCTGGAAATTGAAAAGAAAACCACAATTTGGCAACTTTTGAGGGTTTTCGTTTTTATTCACTGACATGTTCTTTTTATACTGCGGGTCAATGCTTGGGTAAACGCTTTACTCTTTTTGTACTGCTTCAAAAAAAAATCTAACTTTTTGAACAATATAAGTATGTTTTAAACTGTATGAGGGCTAATTGTTTGCTGTATACGGAAAAATAAAAAAAAAGTTATAGAGGTCAGAAGAGGACAATTTTAAACGTACTAATTTTGGTGTAAAAGTAATGATTTTTTTTTAACAGAAGTAAAACAAAATCAAACCTTAATAAGCTGTGTATCAATTTAATCGTATGGATCTACAGAATATATATAAGGTGTCATTTTTACCGAAAAGTGCAGTGTGTAGAATCTGAACCCCCTAAAAAAAAAAAATCAGAATGGAGTTTTTTTTTCCCCCCTAGTTTTTCCGTAGATTTTGTGGTGAAATGATTGATGTCATTACAAAGTACAATAGGTGGCACAAAAAAACAGCCCTTATAGGACTCTGTATGTAGAAAATTGAAAGTGTTATGATTTTAAGAAGGTGAGGAGGTAAAAACTAAGTGCAAAAATGAAAAAACCTGTCCTGAAGGGGTTAAAAATATATAAATACCGTATATCCCGGCGTATAAGACGACTTTTTAACCCAAATTTTCTTCTGAAAAGCCGGGGGTCGTCTTATACGCCGGGTATTGAGGTCCGGGATAGGAAAACTTCTGACTATCTGCCCGGGCGGGCTCCTGTGTGTAGCTGCAGGCGGGGGCCGGCCAGAGCAAGTAAAAACTAATACTGTATACTAAAAACCAGGGTGCCTCCAGCTGTTGTGAAACTACAACTCCCAGCACGGCAAAGTTGGGGGTCGTCTTATACGCCAAGTCATCTTATACGCCGGCATGGTCACTGCACCTGCACTCACATTTAAAGAAGATCTGTAGTGCTTATAACTTATCCCCCATCCTAAGGATAGGGTATAAGTTATAGATCACTGGGGGGTACGAGCGATCGGGCCCCCCGCCATCTTCTGTACGGGGCCACAGTTATGTACAGGAAAGGGGGTGTTCCATCCCCGCTTGACGCGGCAGCGGGCACGCCCCTCCATGTATTTCTATGGGAGTCATGGAAGGGCGTGCCGGCTGCCGCGTCATGCGGGAACAGAATGCCCCCTTTCCTGTTCATTGCCACGGCCCCATACAGGAGATCGCGGGGGGCCCCAGTGCCCGGACCCCCCCGCGATTTATAACTCATCCCCTATCCTTAGGTTGGGGTATAAGTTATAAGCACTAAAGATCTCCTTTAACCTGTTGGGGACGGAGGGCATACCTATACGCCCTCCGCCCACCACCTTTCTATAATGCGGGGCCACGCCGTGGCCCAGCGTCATAGCGGGTCGGGCCAGGCCCCTAACAACAGCCGGGAGCCGAGGCTAATAGCGAGCAGCACTGATCGTGGTTTCGCGCGCTATTAACCCTTTAGATGCAGCGTTCAACTTGATCACTGTCCGAACGCCAAATGACTGCTCAGTGCCTGAGATCCAGGTATGAGCAGTCAAGCGGCAGAATCATTGATCAATGGTTTCCTATGAGAAACCATTGATCAATGTAAAAGATCAGTGTGTGCAGTGTTATAGCTCCCTATGGGAGCTATAACATTGAAAAAAAAAAGTGAAAAAAGCTTGAATCACCCCCCTTTTTCCGTAAAAAAAAAATCCAAAAACTGTGTAAATAAACATATATGGTATCGCCGCATGCAGAAATGTCAGAATTATAAAAATATATAGTTAATTAAACCGCACAGTCAATGGTATACGTGCAAAAAATAAGCCATCATATGGATTTTGTGGGGTTGTGATCTTTAACCCCTTCAGGACCAAGCCCATTTTGGCCTTAAGGACCAGAGCGTTTTTTGCACATCTGACCACTGTCACTTTAAACATTAATAACTCTGGAATGCTTTTAGTTATCATTCTGATTCCGAGATTGTTTTTTCGTGACATATTCTACTTTAACATGGTGGTAAATTTTTGTGGTAACTTGCATCCTTTCCTTGTGAAAAATCCTAAAATTTGATGAAAAATTAGAAAATTTTGCATTTTTCTAACTTTGAAGCTCTCTGCTTGTAAGGAAAATGTATATTACAAATAAAAAAAATTTTTATTCACATATACAATATGTCTACTTTATGTTTGCATCATAAAAGTGACGAGTTTTTACTTTTGGAAGACACCAGAGGGCTTCAAAGTTCAGCAGCAATTTTCCAATTTTTCACAAAATTTTCAAACTCACTATTTTTCAGGGACCAGTTCAGGTTCGAAGTGGATTTGAAGGGTCTTCATATTAGAAATACCCCACAAAAGACCCCATTATAAAAACTGCACCCCCCAAAGTATTCAAAATGACATTCAGTCATCATTTTAACCCTTTAGGTGTTTCACAGGAATAGAAGCAAAGTGAAGGAGAAAATTCACAATCTTCATTTTTTACACTCGCATGTTCTTGTAGACCCAATTTTTGAATTTTTACAAGGGGTAAAAGGAGAAAATGTATACTTATATTTGTAGCCCAATTTCTCTCGAGTACGCACATACCTCAAATGTCTATGTAAAGTGTTCGGCGGGCGCAGTAGAGGGCTCAGAAGGGAAAGAGCGACAAGGGGATTTTGGAGAGTACGTTTTTCTGAAAACGTACGGGCTTGTATGGGCACTTAATCTGTGATTTGTTGTTTTCATCGGTACCACATTTGTGTATATGTGATTTTTGATGACTTTTTATTCCTTTTTTTTTTTTTTTCCGGGATGTGATCACAATTCAGCATTGGACTTTGTTATTTTTATGTTTTATGTCGTTCACCGTATGGAGTCATTAACGTTATATTTTAGTCATTCAGACTATTCTACCAAATATGTTTAAAAAAATGAATTCCCCCTCTTTTCCCATTTTACAAAAAAAAAATTTTTTTTTAAATAAAATAAAATTTTTGCAAATCTGACCACTGTCACTTTATATATGAATAACTCTGAGATGCTTTTACTTTTCATTCTTATTCTGAGATTGTTTTTTCGTGACATATTCTACTTTAACATAGTGGTAATTTTTGTCGTTACTTGAATCTTTTCTTGTTGAAAAATCCCAAAATATAGAAAATTTAGCATTTTTCTGCCTGTAAGGAAAATGGACATTCCAAATTATATATTGATTCACAAATACAATGGGGGACATTTATCAAGGGATTTAGAGCTCTTTTTTTGCTTACAAAAGTCGCAGAAAAAGTCGCATTAGCACTTAAGCAATTTTTTGTGCGACTTTTGGCTGTAAGCAAAAAGCTACAAAAAAGCATACGAAAGTAAATTTTTTTTTTTACTTTTCAGTGGTCAGGGATTTATCAAGTGCGAAAGTCGCATAAAAAGTCGCAAGCCCTCAAAAACTGCATAAATATAAGCCAGCTCGGAGCTGGCACACAAAACGGCTTTTGAGAGCAAATTTTATATTTCCCGCTGGCAGCCGTGATCACAGCTCCAGCGGGAAATATATTGCAACTGTACAAAGGAGCCCGGGCTGGCATCACTCTGCAGCCGCCCAGCTCTGTCTGATTCTAACCCCGCTACCCTAACATAAGGACACCCCCCCTTGTTTCCCACCCGCCTGCGCTGCACATCTCCCATCTGTCTGCTACCTGTTGCAAGACTACAACTCCCAGCATGTCCATACAGTGAGGGCATGCTGGGAGTTGTAGTATTGTAGCGGGCGGACAATGTGCGGCGCGGGCAGGTGGAAGACAAGGGGGGTGGGGGTTATATAAAGCAGTGTCCCCATCCCCATCATTGTATTAGGGTAGCGGGGATAGAATCGGAGGAACCCGGGCGGCTGAAGACTGATTCCAGCCTGGGCTCCTTTTAACAAACCTCGGCGCAGTGGAGTTTCTATTTCCCTTAATGTAATTTCATATTTCCCGCTGGGTCCCGTAATTGGCCAGGACCGAGCAGCCAATCACGGGAAATTTGATATTACATTAGGGACTAAAAGCTCCGCGGCTCCGCTAGATGTTAAAAGGAGACGGGCTGGCATCAGTCTGCACCCTCCCGGGCTCCTAAGATATCCTGCGGCACCGTGGTAAGGTGCCCGGGCTAACCTCACTCAGCAGCCCCCCACGGGACTCCCACAGCCGTCAGGGAGATGTGTAGGTGCCGTCCCTGTCATCCCTCAGCACTGCGGTACACACCGAGAGATGGCAGGGACGGCTTCTGCACATCTCCCTGCCTGGCTGAGGGAGTCCCGGGCCGCTGCAGTGTTATGTCAGCCCGGGCTCCTTACTACAGCGCCGCGGAGTTTGGTGTAATTTCAAATTTCCCGCTGGGTCCCGTGTCACGTGACGACAGGAAATATGAAATTACAGTGATTCTCTGATCACTGCAGCCAAGGAGCGGAGCGCATTACCACCCGCTTCTCTGGCTGGCACGACTACAACTCCCAGCATGTCCTTACAGGAAGGGCATGCTGGGAGAGTTGTGTGCGTGGGGGGGTTGACAAGCTTGTCACCTGCCCCCCTGCCGCAAAACTACAACTCCCAGCATACCCTTACAGTAAGAGCATGCTGGGAGTTGTAGGGGGGGGGGGGTGACAATCTCCCACACCACATGACTACAACTCCCAGCATGCCCTTACTGTAAGGACATGCTGGGAGTTGTAGTTGTGTGGCAGGTGACAGGCTTTTCACCTGCCCCCCTAAAACTCCCAGCATGCCCTTACAGTAAGGATATGCTGGGAGTTGTAGTCATGTGGTGCGGGAGATGGTTACCCCCGCACCCCCCCCCCCCCCCACACACACACACTACAACTCCCAGCATATCCTTACTGTAAGGGCATGCTGGGAGTTGTAGGGGGGCAGGTGACAAGCCTGTCACCTGCCCTCTGCGGCACAAATACAACTCCCAGCATGTCCTTACAATAACGATATGTTGGGAGTTGTAGTGTGTGCGTGGGGGGGGGGGGGGTAACAATCTCCCGCATCACATGACTACAACTCCCAGCATATCCTTACTGTAAGGGCATGCTGTGAGTTGTAGTCATGTGGTGCGGGAGATTGTCACCCCCCCTACAACTCCCAGCATGCTCTTACTGTAAGGGCATGCTGGGAGTTGTAGTCAGGCGCGGACGGGTGACAATAAATGTATTAACCTATTTTTCTTTTTTTCTCCTCATTTCAGATCCATGTATCCTGTGGACTACTTCGGATTTGGTGGACTGCTTCAATGACCAGCGTCTTTTTTAACCCCTTCCCGCAGAATGTCATATATAAACGCCGGGTTGTGCAGTGCGTCCGCGCATCCCGGCGTTTATAAATGACAATCAGTTAACCCGGCGATGCGCAGCATCGCACGAGTTAACTGGCAGAAGTCCCGCTGTTTCCAGCAGGGGACAACTTCTGCTTCACCCCCAGGACCATCCATTGATGGTCCTGGTCAGCGATCACTGTGATTGGTCCCTGTGGACCAATCACAGTGATCTGGGGTGAAAGTTCAGATCCCCCGCACTGCCCGCCCATGGAAGTCGGGCAGAACGGGGGACGATGGCTGCGGGGGCTCGCGGGGACCTGCGGCATAGGGGGGGAACATCAGGGGACCGGCGGCCTTACCTGGCGGGACCGAGGAGCAGCGGCAGGACCGGCCACGTGGACAAGCAGCGACGGGACCGGCAGGTAAGTATATGGTCCTCAGAAGCAGCAGTGAAGATCTTCACTGCTGCTTCTAGGAGTCTGAAAACTACAACTCCCAGCATGCCTAGACAGCCTTTGGCTGTCTGGGCATGCTGGGAGTTGTAGTTTTGCAACATCTGGAGGGCCCCAGTTTGGAGACCATTGTATAATGGTCTCCAATCTGTGCTCTTCCAGCTGTTGCAAAACTACAACTCCCAGTATGCACTGACTGTCCAGGCATGCTGGGAGTTTTAGTTCAGCAACATCTAGCCCTTCAGATGTTGCCGAACTACAACTCCCAGCATGCCCTTCAGCTGTCTGGGCATGCTGGGAGTTGTAGTTTTGCAACAACTGGAGACACACTGGTTGGGAAACATTGTCTGTTTGTAACTCAGTGTTTCCTAACCTGTGTGCCTCCAGCTATTGCAAAACTATAACTCCCAGCATGCACTAACAGACCATGCATGCTGGGAGTTGTGGTTTTGCAACAGCTGGTGCACCCCCCCCCCCCCCCCCTGTGAATGTACAGGGTACATTCACATGGGCGAGGCCTTTACAGTGGTTTTCTCGCATCTTGATATGCAGCAAATTTTGCGCCGGGAAACTCGCTGTAATCCCCCGCGCATGTGACTGTACCCTAAAAACACTACACTACACTACACTAACACAAAATAAAATTAAAAGTTAAAAACACTACATATACACATACCCCTACACAGCCCCCCTCCCCCAATAAGCCCCCCCTCCCCCTCTGGTACGCCACTGTTTCAAAAGCAGAGCCTCCAGCTGTTGAAAAACAACAACTCCCAGTATTGCCGGACAGCCGTTGACTGTCCACGCATGCTGGGAGTTTTGCAACAGCTGGAGGCACCCTTTTTGGGAATCACTGGCGTAGAATACCCCTATGTCCACCCCTATGCAAATCCCTAATTTAGGCCACAAATGCCCACGGTGCTCTCACTTTGGAGCCCTGTCGTATTTCAAGGCAACAGTTTAGGGCGACATATGGGGTATCGCCGTACTCGGGAGAAATTGCGTTACAAGGTTTGGGGGGCTTTTTCTTCTTTAACCCTTCATGAAAAGGAAATGTTGGGGTCTACACCAGAATGTTAGTGTAAAAATTTTTGATTTTTTACACTAACATGCTGATGTTGCCCTATACATTTTCAGAAGAGGTAAAAGGGAAAAAAGCCCCCCAAAATTTGTAACGCAATTTCTCCTGACTACAGAGATACCCCATATGTGAGCGCAAAGTGCTCTGGGGGCGCACAACAAGGCCCAGAAGGGAGAGCGCACCATGTACATTTGAGGTGATTTGCACAGGGGTGGCTGATTGTTACAGCGGTTTTGACAAACGCAAAAAAAACAAAACCCCACATGTGACCCCATTTCGGAAACGACACCCCTCACGAAATGTAATGAGGGGTGCAGTGAGAATTTACCCCCCCCCCCCCCCACAGGTGTCTGACGGATCTTTGGAACAGTGGTCCGTGAAAATGAAAACTTGTACAGCCCACTGTTACAAAGATCTGTCAGACACCAGTGGGGGGCAAATGCTCACTGTACCCCTTGTTACGTTCCTCAAGGGGTCTCGTTTCCAAAATGGTATGCCATTTGTTTTTTTTTTTGCTGTTCTGGCACCAGAGGGGCTTCCTAAATGCGATATGCCCCCCGAGCAAAATTTGCTCTCAAAAAGCCAAATATGGCTCCTTCTCTTCTGAGCATTGTAGTTCGCCCATAGTGCACTTCAGTTCAACTTATGGTGTACCTCCATAATCAGAAGAGAAGGGGTTACAAATATTGGGGAGTATTTCCTGCTATTAACCCTTGCAAAAATTTGAAATTTGGGGGGAAACACACATTTTAGTGGAAAAATTATATATATTTTTTTTACATATGCAAAAGTCGTGAAACACCTGTGGGGTAATAAGGCTCACTTTATTCCTTATTACAATCCTCAAGGGGTCTAGTTTCCAAAATGGTATGCCATGTGTTTTTTTTTTTTTTTTTTTGCTGTTCTGGCACCATAGGGGCTTCCTAAATGCGACATGCCCCCCGAGCAAAATTTGCTCTCAAAAAGCCAAATATGACTCCTTCTCTTCTGAGCATTGTAGTTCGCCCATAGTGCACTTCAGTTCAACTTATGGGGTACCTCCATACTCAGAAGAGAAGGGGTTACAAATATTGGGGGGTATTTCCTGCTATTAACCCTTGGAAAAATGTGAAATTTGGGGGGAAACACACATTTTAGTGAAAAATCTAAAAAAAAATTTACATATGCAAAAGTCGTGAAACACCTGTAGGGTATTAAGGCTCACCTTATTCCTTGTTATGTTCCTCAAGGGGTCTAGTTTCCAAAATGGTATGCCATGTGAGGGTTTTTTGCTGTTCTGGCACCATAGGGGCTTCCTAAATGCAACATGCCCCCCAAAAACCATTTCAGAAAAACTTACCCTCCAAAATTCCCTTATCGCTCTTTCCCTTCTGAGCCCTCTACTGCGCCCGCCGAACACTTTACATAGACATATGAGGTATGTGCTTACTCGAGAGAAATCGGGCTACAAATATAAGTATACATTTTCTCCTTTTACCCCTTGTAAAAATTCAAAAATTGGGTCTACAAGAACATGCGAGTGTAAAAAATTAAGATTGTGAATTTTCTCCTTCACTTTGCTTCTATTCCTGTGAAACACCTAAAGGGTTAAAATGATGACTGAATGTCATTTTGAATACTTTGGGGGGTGCAGTTTTTATAATGGGTCTTTTGTGGGGTATTTCTAATATGAAGACCCTTCAAATCCACTTCAAACCTGAACTGGTCCCTGAAAAATAGTGAGTTTGAAAATTTTGTGAAAATTGGAAAATTGCTGCTGAACTTTGAAGCCCTCTGGTGTCTTCCAAAAGTAAAAACTTGTCACTTTTATGATGCAGACTTAAAGTAGACATATTGTATATGTGAATAAAAATTTTTTTTTATTTGTAATATACATTTTCCTTGCAAGCAGAGAGCTTCAAAGTTAGAAAAATGCAAAATTTTCAAATTTTTCATCAAATTTTAGGATTTTTCACAAGGAAAGGATGCAAGTTACCACAAAAATTTACCACCATGTTAAAGTAGAATATGTCACGAAAAAACAATCTCGGAATCAGAATGATAACTAAAAGCATTCCAGAGTTATTAATGTTTAAAGTGACAGTGGTCAGATGTGCAAAAAACGCTCTGGTCCTTAAGGCCAAAATGGGCTTGGTCCTGAAGGGGTTAAACCTGTTTAATGTTAATGAGAGTGTTGTTTTGGAATAAATTTTTTTGAAACGTGTTTTTTTTTTAACTACTTAAAAGGCTTAGTAGTGGAAGCTGTCTAATAGACGGAATCCATTACTAAGCCTATGCTTAGTGTTAGCCCCCAACACAGCTAGCGCTAACCTCCAATTATTACCCCAGTACCCACCGCCACAGGGGTACCGGGAAGAGCCGGTGCCAATAGGCCCGAAGCATCAAATATGGCGCTCCTGGGCCTAGGCGGTAACGGGCTGGCATTAATTAGGCTGGGGAGGGCCAGTAACAATGGTCCTCGCCCACCCTGGTATCATCAGGCTGTTGCTGCTTGGTTGGTATTTTGCTGAAAATAAAAATAGGGGGAACCCTATGCGTTTTTTTTTTTAATAATTATTCATGCAAAACAAAGATAAGGTTCCCCCTATTTTTATCCAAATACCAACCAAGCAGCAACAGCCTGATGTTACCAGGGTGGGCAAGGACCATTGTTATTGGCCCTCCCAAGCCTAAATAACACCAGCCTGTTACCGCCTAGGCCCAGGAGCGCCATATTTGAGGCTCTGGGCCTGGTGGTACCGCCTCCTCCCAGCACCCCTGTGGTGGTGGGTACCGGGGAAATAATTGGGGGTTAGCGCTAGCTGTTTTGGGGGCTAATGCTAAGCCTCAGCTTAATAATGGACTCTGTCTATAATACTGCTTCCACTACTAAGCCTGCCAAGTATATTTAAAAAAAAAACATCACATTTAAAAAAAATGTATTCCAAAAAAACACTCCCCCAAAAGTCCTCATTAACCATTTTATTAACATTAAACCAAAAAAATGCTAATCACTGCACTCCCCTGAATCTAAAGTAATCCACAAGATACACGGATCTGAAATGAGAAGACAAAAAATGAGTTAGTACATTTAGAGGAAAAAAAAAAGTGGTAAAAAGGGTAAAAAAAAAACATACATACCGTATATACTCGAGTATAAGCCGAGTTTTTCAGCACGATTTTTCGTGCTGAAAACACCCCCCTCGGCTTATATTCGAGTGACCTCTCCGCCCTCAGTGGTCTTCAGCCTGCGGACCTCCAGATGTTTCAAAACTACAACTCCCAGTAAGCCAGGGCAGCCATCGGCTGTCCGGGCGTGCTGGGAGTTGTAGTTTTGAAACCTCTGAAGGTCCGCAGGTTAAAGACCACTGCGGCCTTTAACATCATCCAGCCCCCCCTCTCACCCCCTTTAGTTCTGTACTCACCTCCGCTCGGCGGGACGGTGCTCCGCTGGTCCGGTGCTGCAGGACTGTGCGGTGGGAGGTCGTCCGGTGGGATAGTGGTTCCGGGCTGCCATCTCAAGGCAAGGCAACGCCTCTATTTCGGGCCCGAAGCGCGGAGAAGAGGCCCCCCCGGTGAAGATGGCAGCCCGGAACCACTATCCCACCGGACGACCTCCCCACCGGACAGTACTGCAGCACCGGACCAGCGGAGCACCGTCCCGCCGAGCGGATGTGAGTACAGAACTAAAGGGGGTGAGAGGGGGGGCTAGATGATATTGAAGGCCGCAGTGGTCTTCAACCTGCGGACCTCCAGAGGTTTCAAAACTACAACTCCCAGCAAGCCCGGACAGCCGATGGCTGCCCGGGCTTGCTGGGAGTTGTAGTTTTGAAACCTCTGGAGGTCCGCAGAAGACCACTGTATCAGACATTGACAAGCGGTTATGATGAAGGTGGGGGGGGGGGCTGATGACAAGGGGATGATGACAAGGGGATGATAAAGGGGGGGGTGTGGGATGATGACAAGGGGATGATGAAGGGGGGTGTGGGATTATGAAAAGGGGATGATGAAGGGAGTGGGGATGATGACAAGGGGATGATGACAAGGGGATGATGAAGGGGGGTGTGGGATTATGACACGGGGATGATGAAGGGGGTGGGGATGATGACAAGGGGATGATGACAAGGGGATGATGAAGGGGGGTGTGGGATTATGACAAGGGGATGATGAAGGGAGTGGGGATGACGACAAGGGGATGAGGACAAGGGGATGATGAAGGGGGTGTGTGGGATTATGACAAGGGGATGATGAAGGGGGTGGGGATTATGAAAAGGGGATGATGACAAGGGGATGATGAAGGGGGTGGGGATGATGACAAGGGGATGATGAAGGGGGGTGTGTGGGATGATGACAAGGGGATGATGAAGGGGGGGTGTGGGATGATGACAAGGGGATGATGAAGGGGGGGTGATGACAGGCGGTGATGATGAAGGGGGGATGATGACAGGCGGTGATGATGAAGGGGGAATGATGACAGGCGGTGATGATAAAGGGGGGATGATGACAGGCGGTGATGATGAAGGGGGGATGATGACAGGGTGATGATGAAGGGGGGATGATGACAGGCGGTGATGATGAAGGGGGGATGATGACAGGGTGATGATGAAGGGGGTGTTAATGACGGGGGTCTGGATGATGACAGGGGGGATGATGTATTTCCCACCCTAGGCTTATACTTGAGTCAATAACTTTTCCTGGGATTTTGGGGTGAAATTAGGGGCCTCGGCTTATATTCGGGTCGGCTTATACTCGAGTACATACGAGAGATATATATATATATATATATATATATATATATATATATATATATATTTATATATATTATATATATATATATATATATATATATATATATATATATATAATATATATATATATATTATATATATATATATATATATATATAGATAAAAAATGTCAAAGCTGCAAAATTGTGTTCTGTGGTCATTTATTGGTTTTTGCTTATGTGTGCAAAAAAAAAATGGTATTCAAAAGTGATTTATTGGTTTTTGCTTATGTAAGCCAAATTTATCAACCCCCTGTGGTAGTTTAATAATGTGTCACACAAAGCAAAACCAAAAGCAATAAAAAAATGCCAACAGAACTCGATTACCAAAGCAACAATGATAAATGTCCCCGAATATGTCTACTTTATGTTTGCATCGTAAAGTTTTCATGTTTTTATTTTTTTTTAAGACATTAGAGGGCTTCAAAGTATAGCAGCATTTTTTCAAACTTTTCACGAAAAATAAAAAATCAGAATTTTTCAGGGACCAGTTAAGTCTGAAGTGGATTTGAGGGGCCTTTCTGTGAGAAATATACCACAAATGACCCCATTGTAGAAACTGCACCCCTCAAAGTATTCAAATGCCATTAAGAAAGTTTGTTAATCCTTTAGGTGTTTCACAGGAACAGCAGCAAAGTGGAGGAGAAAAATTAAGATTTCCATTTTTTATACTAACATGTTCATGTGGCCCAATTTTTTTTTACATTTTTGTAAGGGTTCTTAGGAGAAAAAGTCCCACAAAATTTGTAGCCCAACTTCTCTTGAGTATGGAAATACCTCATATATTGACGCAAAGTGCTCTGTGGGCTCACAACATGGCTCAAAAGGGAAAGAGCAACTGTGGGATTTTAGAGGGTGAATATTGCTGAAATGGTTTTTGGGGGGCATGTTGCATTTAGCAAGCCCCCATGGTGTCAGAACAGCAAAAAAAAAACAAAAAAAAACACATGGCACACTATTTGGGAAACGACACCCCTCCAGGAACGTAACAAGGGGTACAGCGAACCTTAACACCTCACGTGAAAAATTAGATTTTTATATCCCTTGTTATGTTCCATGAGGGATGCAGTTTCCAAAATGGGGTCACATGTGGGTATTTTTTTTGTGTGTTTATGTCAGAACCGTTGCAACTATCAGCCACCTCTGTCCAAATCACCAATTTAGGCCTCAAATGTACATATTGCGCTCTCACTCCTGAGCCTTGTTGTGCATCCGCAGAGCATTGTACGCCCACATATGGGGTATTTCCGTACAAATTTTGGGGGTCTTTTTTGAAAATAAAAAGTATGGGACAACACCAGCATGTTAGTGTAAAAAAACATACTGGTGTAGACCCCAACTTTTCCATTTCATAAGGGGTAAAATTAGAAAAAGCCCCCAAAATATGTAACGCAATTTCTCCCGAGTACGGAAATACCCCATATGTGTCCCTAAACCGTTTCCTTGAAATATGACAGGGCTCCAAAGTGAGAGAGCGCAATGCGCATTTGAGGACTAAATTAGAGATTTGCATAGGGGAGGACCCAGATGCAAGCATTACAATTGACTCTGCTACCATAAATACCCTACAGCAGTGTTTCCAAAACAGGGTGCCTCCAGCTGTGGCAAAACTCCCAGCATGCCTGGACAGTCAATGGCTGTCCGGCAATGCTGGAAGTTGTTGTTTTGCAACAGTCGGAGGCTCCTTTTTGCAAACAGTGCCGTACCAGACGTTTTAAATTTTTATGGGGGTCAAACCTCCAGCTGTTGCAAAACTTCAACTCTCAACATGGACTCAGAGACCGTGCATGCTGGGAGTTGTAATTTTGCCACAGCTGGAGGCCCACCGGTGAGGACAGCCGTGTTAGGGAACAGATAAACTCAGTGCTTCCCCACCAGGGTGCCTCCAGCTGTTACAAAACGAACACTCCCAGCATAAACGGTCTGTCAGTGCATGCTGGGAGTTGTAGTTTTGCAACAGCTGGAGGCACACTGGTGGGGAAACACTGAGTTAGGTTCTGTTACCTAACTGTGTTTCGTCACCAGTGTGCTTCTTGCTGTGGCAAAACTACAACTCCCAGCATGCACTGATGGCCAAAGGACATGCTGGGAGTTGTAGTTATGCAACAGCTTGAGGCACGTGTGGTGCCTGTTTATAGGTCCCCATAGCCATAGCCAGAGTCCCTAGGACGTCGGGGTCCTTTTGTATAGTCCGGGCTTGCTGGGAGTTGTAGTTTTGAAACCTCTGGAGGTCCGAAGGGTTGAAGACCACTGCGGCCTTCAACATCATCCAGCCCCCCCTCTCACCCCCTTTAGTTCTGTACTCACCTCCGCTCGGCGGGACGGTACTCCGCTGGTCCGGTGCTGCAGGACTGTCCGGTGTGGAGGTCGTCCGGTGGGATAGTGGTTCCGGGCTGCCATCTTCACCGGGGGGGCCTCTTCTTCGCGCTTCGGGCCCAGAATAGTCACGTTGCCTTGACGACAACGCAGGGGGATGTTCATTACCAACGTCCGTCTGCGTCGTCGTCAAGGCAACGCCTCTATTTCGGGCTCGAAGCGCGGAGAAGAGGCCCCCCGGTGAAGATGGCAGATGTATAAACGATAACTTCCAGCATGGCAAGTCAGCAGTTTGCTGTTTGTGCATGCTGGGAGTTGTAGTTTTGCAACATCTGGAGGGCCACAGTTTAGAGATCACTGCACAGTGATCTCCAAACTGTGGCCCTCCAGATGTTGCAAAACTACAAATCCCAGCATGCCCTGACAGCCAACAGCTGTCTGGGCATGCTGGGAGTTGTAGTTTAGCAACATAAGGAGGCTTACAGTTTACAGAAATCACTGCATGGTGACAATCAGATGTCCAAGACAGCTGATGTCCCCTAGACAGGAGCACTAGGATGGGTATGGGGGGGTTATAGGGGTCTGTTTGATGTTTTATTTCACACAGAGCTCACACAGCTCCAATCTCCTCACAGATCTCCCTACACTGAGGAGATCGGAGCTGTGAAAGGCAGTTTTTTTCAACTGCCTCTGCTGTGATTGGTCAATCTGGATTGATTGACCAATCACAACAATCAGGGGGCCAGGCCAGCCATGGGGAGACCCGCGGACGATGTCTGTGATGATCAGCTGTCTATGAAAGCTGAAGTCACTTCAATGTCACAGCATGTTTCCATGTTTACATGCTGTGACAGTTTAGCTTCAGGACGAGCCGGCTCATCTAACGCGGCAAGTACTCGCTGATTAGGACGATCAATTAATACTGATCGGTAATATGGACAATCTACTTCTCTGGTCTGACAACGTCACAAAATGTGGGCTCAAAATTGAGCAAAAAAGCCCCCAGAGTACGGATATTCATGGTGCGGCATAGTATGTTTTTAATACTTTTTTTATTTCTGAGGACGGTGGATGGGTTTTTGCGGGATAGTTGGAGTGCAGCTATTTAGTGCCAGGCAGGCTAGTTAGGGTGTCACCAGATGCGGTACCCCCCCCCCCCTGTCACTCTCTAGCAATGCTACTGGTAATAAAGGGTAGATAAAGAACTTCAGCTATTTACATAAGGGAAAACTTTTCTGCTTTAACCCCTTAAGGATCGAGGTCATTTTGGCCTTAAGGACCAGAGCATTTTTTGCACATCTGACCACTGTCACTTTAAGCATTACTAACTCTGGGATGCTTTTACTTATGAAGTTGATTCCGAGATAGTTTTTTCGTGACATATTCTACTTTATCATAGTGGTAAGTTTTCGTCAATACTTGCATCATTTCTTGGTAAAAAATTCAAAAATTTTAAAATTTTGCTTTTTTTTTTAACCTTGAAGCTCTCTGCTTGTGAGGAAAATAGACATACCAAATAAATTATATGTTGATTCACATATACAATCTCTTCATGTTTGCATCATAAAGTTGACATGTTTTTTTTTAACTTTTGGAAGACATCAGTGGGCTTCAAAGTTCAGCAGCAATTTTCAAATTTTTCTCAAAATTTTCAAAATCTGAATTTTTCAGGGACCAGTTCAGATTTGAAGTGGATTTGAGGTGTCTTCATATTAGAAATACCCCATAAATTACCCCATTATAAAAACTGCACCCATCAAAGTATACAAAATTATATTCAGAATGTTTGTTAACCCTTTAGGTGTTTAACAGGAATAGCAGTAAGTTTAAGGAGAAAATTGAAGAACCAGTATTTACACCCCACTGGCGTTTGACAGATCTTTGGAACTGTAAGCTGTGCAAATGAAAAATTACATTTTTCATTTTCAAGGACCACTGTTCCAAAAATCTGTCAGACACCTGTGGGGCGTAAATGCTCACTGTACCCCTTATTACATTACTTGAGGGGTGTAGTTTCCAAAATGGGGTCACATGTGGGAGGGGTCCATTGTTCTGGCTCTATGGGGGCTTTGTAAACACACGTGGCCTTCAATTCCGGACAAAATTTATCTTCAAAAGCCCAATGGTGCTCCTTCTCTTCTGAGCATTGTAGTTCACCCGCAGAGCACTTTACATCCACATATGGGGTATGTTCTTACTCAGAAGAAATGGGGTTACAAATTTTGGGGGGCTTTTTCATATTTTCCCTTGTGAAAATGAAAAATTTAGGTTAACACCAGCATATTATGTTTAGTTTTTTTTTTCTCATTTTCCCATCCAAATTTAATGAAAAATTTTCAAACACCTGTGGGGTATTAAGGCTCACTGTACCCCTTGTTACGTTCCGTGAGGGGTGTAGTTTCCAAAATGAGCCGCTGTAAAATCAGCCACCCCTGTGCAAATCACCAAATTAGACCTCAAATGTACATAGTGCGCTCTCACTCCTGAGCCCTGCTGTGCGTCCGCAGAGAATTTTACGTCCACATATGGGGTATTTCCATGCTCAGGAGAAATTGCATTACAAATTTTGGGGGTCTTTTTTTCCTTTACCTGCTTGTGAAAATAAAAAGTAGGGGGCAACGCCAGCATGTTAGTGTAAACATTTTTATTTTTTTACATTAACAGGCTGGTGTAACCCCCAACTTTTCCTGTTCATAAGGGGTAAAAGGAGAAAAAGCCCCCCAAAATTTGTAGTGCAATTTCTCCAGAGTACGGAAATACCCCTTATGTGGCCCTAAACTGTTTCCTTGAAATACGACTGGGCCCCGAAATGAGACAGCGCCTTGCGCATTTGAGGACTACATTAGGGATTGCATAGGAGTGGACATAGTGGTATTCTACGCCAGTGATTCCAAACAGGGTGCCTCCAGCTGTTGCTAAACTCCCAGCATGCCTGGACAGTGAGCGGCTGTCCGGAAATGCTGGGAGTTGTTGTTTTGCAGCAGCTGGAGGATCTGTTTTGGAAACACGGCCATACGATACGTTTCTCATTTTTATTGGGGGGGGGGAGACAGTGTAAGGGGGTGTATATGTAGTGTTTTACCCTTTATTATGTAGTGTAGTGTTTTTAGGGTACATTCGCACTGGCGGAGGTTTACGTTGAGTTGCCCACTAGGAGTTTGGGCTGTGGCGAAAAATTTGCCGCAGCTCAAACTTGAAGCAGAAAACTCACTGTAAACTCGCCCATGTGAATGTACCCTGTACATTCACATGGGGAGTTAAACCTCCAGCTGTTTCAAAACTACAACTCCCAGCATGCACTGACAGACCATGCATGCTGGTAGATGTACTTTAGCAATAGCTGGAGTCACACTGGTTGGAAAACCTTCAGTTAGGTTCTGTGACCTGACTCAGTACTTTCCAAACAGTGTGCCTCCAGCTTTTGCAAGACTACAATTCCCAGCATGTACTGATCGCCGAAGGGCATGCTGGGAGACGTAGTTATGCAACAGCTGGAGGTACGCAACTACAACTCCCAGCTTGCCGAGACAGCTGTTTGCTGTTTGGGCATGCTGGCATTTGTAGTTTTGCAACAGCTGGAGGGTCACAGTTTAAGAGATCGCTGTACAGTGATCTCCAAACTGTGGCCCTCCAGATGTTGCAAAACTACATATCCCAGCATGCCCAGACAGCAAACTGCTGTGTAGGCATGCTAGGAGTTGTAGTTTTGCAACTTCTGGAGGGCTCCAGTTTAGAGACCACTGTATAGTGGTCTCAGACTGTAGACCTCCAGATGTTGCCAGGCAACTCACCAGCTTCCGTAGGATCCAAGGAGCCGCATCGTCGTTCTCCTCTTCTGCCGCCGATCACCCCCATCGATCACCGCCTTCTACCGCCGCCCATGAGTAATTAAACTTCGGCGGCGGTCCCTGTCAGTTTCCCCATTCTGCCCTGCCTACTGTGGGTGGGCAGAACAGGGAAACCGAAAGTTAACCCCCCCGCCCCCAATTTGCTATTGGTCGTCGCTTCTTGATGACCAATAGTAGGGATAGGAGGGGTGGCACCCATGCCACCTCACTCCTATCCCTTCAGGGGGATCGTGGATGTCTCGGACAACCGATATCCCCCTTATATTCCGGGTCACCATAGACCCATATGACCCGGAATTGGCGACATGTTGCACGGGATGCCTGCTGAATGATTTCAGGAGGCATCCCAGTCCAGTCCCCAACCGGTGCGCGGCGGGGACCTGAATTCCCACGGGCGTATGTATACGCTCTGGATACTTAACGATAAAAAAAACCAGGGTGTATCCATACGCCCTGGGTCCTTAAGGAGTTAAGGGGTTAATAATAATAATAGTAATAAAAATAATGATACTGTTTCTACCATATCCACTTATCCAGAGATATTATGCTAAAGTTATATTGTCATCCTCCATTCCTGGGAATCCACCTCTCCCCTTCTACAGATCTCTGATTCCTTAATCATCCAATAGGGGGGCTTGTTTTCCCACTTATGTGCAAAATTTGTTTCCATGTGGACAATATCTTCTGTCTCTATTACAAGCTGTATGTCCAATATGGGAAATGTGCCTTGAATTATGCAGCTCCTCGCTCACTTGTTAATGTATCAAGTGACCCAGAGCCCACCACGTGGAGGTGGCTGCATTTCGGGCTCCTCCCCACCCCCACCCCCAACCATATGCAGACCTTGTGTGACCCAATCAGCATCTTGTTAAACTGGTTCACATTGATCGTCAATGGCCTTTGCTGTAATACTTCTTAGCTTTGTATGTAGGAAGTAAAATGGCATCTTGAATGTGGTCATCATGCCGGTTAGTGTGCGGTTGGCCATGGCCCATGCTCCAACCCACACATTGGATACATAATTGGACCACTTCAGTTTGCTTTTAGCATATTGCCAAGTCCGCTGCAGCCAAGACACTTTGGGCTCCGAGGCATCTTCAGAGGTTGTTGGTAAATCCATCTGGTTATCCGCCATGGTGACTGTCACATGATCGCTGTGCCTGGATTCATGTGGGTCTGAATTGTCACCTAAAGCCATGTCAATAGCCACATCTGCTCGCTGACCACGGTGCTTAATCTTCTTCCCAGGTATTTTATGGATCTCATAATATGGTGGAGTGACCTTATAATGATATAGGTTAGTATACCGCCAAAGGAAACTCGTCACGTAATGTATGAGACACACGACAGGCACCGAGAGAACTGGGATATCTGCAAAATAGCGACAGGATACAATATATTAGACCTATATTCATTCATTTATTTATGTATATATATATATGTAAATACATATGTTCATATATATGTATATATATATATATATATATATATATATATATGTGTGTATATATATATACATATATATATATATATATACTTTTTTTGTTAAAACTGTAATTTATACAGCAAACTATAAATATTTTATAGGCTATATGCTAGAAGATTAGATGTCATGGATCACTGTATTGTCACTGTATGAAGCTTTTTTTAAACTTGTGTGTGACTAAAACATTGTTATTATAATTATATTACTACTATTATTATATTATTTCACTAATATCAGAGTAGCTTCCCATGTTTTCTTTTAGAAGGCAAAATACTTAAAGCATTGATTCACAAACTGAAATCATTTATCTCACAGGAATAAACATTTGCTCAATTGCTGTAAGAGACTTAAAGGAGTACTCTGCCTCTAGACATCTTATCCCCTATCCAAAGGATAGGGGATAAGATGTCTGATTGCAGGGGTCCCGCAGCTGGTACCTCAGCGATCTCTGTGCAGCACCCAGCGTTCATTCAGCATTCGACAGGGTCGCAACTTCATGGCCACGCCCCTCGTGAGGTCACACCACAACCTACCCATAGACTTACATTGAGGGGGTGTGGCCCTAATGTCACAACCCCCGCCGCCCGCTCCAAGCGTTTGGAACAAAAAGTGCCGAACGCTGGGGAAGCCCCCCTTTAAAGCCACCCAGGATAGACTGTACAAGAGAACATCAGTAACTTTACTGCACTCTACTATATTAACTTTACACTAATACATTCATGTTAAATCCATTTATAAACTGAAATTTTGGAAGTTTTCATTATTCCTACCTCTTAGCTTCATGGTCACCGTCCTTACAGGATCCTTTTGCCTAAATAGACAAAATTCTCTTCAATTTGCAAAATAAGCGCAGGTCTAGTAGGAGAACGTGTTCACCCGCCGAACCGAGGAAATAAGTGTTAGGGATTGGATTCTACCCTGGAGAAAGTCTCTTTGATGTGTGATGTCACAGCAGATGACATCACGTGTATGTGTATCCATTGTAATGGCTGTACTGTACTTTACTTACACTATGTACAGTTATACTGGGGGTTTACAAAGGATTTGACGATTACAGTTTTAACCCCTTCAGGGTCACAGCCCATTTTGGTCTTGAGGACAAAGGAAATTTTCATTTTTACATTTTCATTTTTTCCTCCTCCCCTTCTAAGAGCCATAAATATTTTAATTTTCCACCCAAAGACCAATATGAGTTGTTGTTTATTTTGCGACCAACTGTACTTTGTAATGTACGGTAACATAAAATGTACGGTACTATAAAAAAATATATATATATTATTTACGGCTGGAAATTGAAAAGAAAACCACAATTTGGCAACTTTTGAGGGTTTTCGTTTTTATTCACTGACATGTTCTTTTTATACTGCGGGTCAATGCTTGGGTAAACGCTTTACTCTTTTTGTACTGCTTCAAAAAAATATCTAACTTTTTGAACAATATAAGTATGTTTTAAACTGTATGAGGGCTAATTGTTTGCTGTATACGGAAAAATTAAAAAAAAGTTATAGAGGTCAGAAGAGGACAATTTTAAACGTACTAATTTTGGTGTAAAAGTAATAATTTTTTTTTAACAGAAGTAAAACAAAATCAAACCTTAATAAGCTGTGTATCAATTTAATCGTATGGATCTACAGAATAAATATAAGGTGTAATTTTTACCGAAAAGTGCACTGTGTAGAATCTGAACCCCCTAAAAAAAGAAATCAGAATGGAGTTTTTTTTTTTTCCCTAGTTTTGCCGTAGATTTTGTGGTGAAATTATTGTTGTCATTACAAAGTACAATAGTTGGCACAAAAAAACAGCCCTTATAGGACTGTGTATGTAGAAAATTGAAAGGGTTATGATTTTAAGAAGGTGAGGAGGAAAAAACTAAGTGCAAAAATGAAAAAAACTGTCCTGAAGGGGTTAAAAATATATAAATACCGTATATCCCGGCGTATAAGACGACTTTTCAACCCCAAATTTTCTTCTGAAAAGCCGGGGGTCGTCTTATACGCCGTGTATTGAGGTCCGGGATAGGAAAACTTCTGATTATCTGCCCGGGCCGGCTCCTGTGTGTAGCTGCAGGCGGGGGCCGGCCAGAGCAAGTAAAAACTAATACTGTATACTAAAAACCAGGGTGCCTCCAGCTGTTGTGAAACTACAACTCCCAGCACGGCAAAGTTGGGGGTCGTCTTATACGCCAAGTCATCTTATACGCCGGCATGGTCACTGCACCTGCACTCACATTTAAAGAAGATCTGTAGTGCTTATAACTTATCCCCCATCCTAAGGATAGGGTATAAGTTATAGATCACGGGGGGGGTCCGAGCGATCGGGCCCCCCGCCATCTTCTGTACGGGGCCACAGTTATGTACAGGAAAGGGGGCATTCCGTTCCCGCTTGACGCGGCAGCGGGCACGCCCCTCCATGTATTTCTATGGAAGTCATGGAAGGGCGTGCCGGCTGCCGCGTCATGCGGGAACAGAATGCCCCCTTTCCTGTTCATTGCCACGGCCCCATACAGGAGATCGCGGGGGACCCCAGTGCTCGGACCCCCCCGCGATCTATAACTCATCCCCTATCCTTAGGTTGGGGTATAAGTTATAAGCACTAAAGATCTCCTTTAACCTGTTGGGGACGGAGGGCATACCTATACGCCCTCCGCCCACCACCTTTCTATAATGCGGGGCCACGCCGTGGCACAGCATCATAGCGGGTCGGGCCAGGCCCCTAACAACAGCCGGGAGCCGAGGCTAATAGCGAGCAGCACTGATCGTGGTTTCGCGCGCTATTAACCCTTTAGATGCAGCGTTCAACTTGATCACTGTCCGAACGCCAAATGACTGCTCAGTGCCTGAGATCCAGGTATGAGCAGTCAAGCGGCAGAATCATTGATCAATGGTTTCCTATGAGAAACCATTGATCAATGTAAAAGATCAGTGTGTGCAGTGTTATAGGTCCCTATGGGAGCTATAACATTGGAAAAAAAAAGTGAAAAAAGCTTGAATCACCCCCCTTTTCCCGTAAAAAAAAAATCCAAAAACTGTGTAAATAAACATATATGGTATCGCCGCATACAGAAATGTCGGAATTATAAAAATATATAGTTAATTAAACCGCACAGTCAATGGTATACGTGCAAAAAATAAGCCATCATATGGAAAAAAAAAACGTTTTTTAGAAAAAAGTGTGAGGGGAGTGCTACTAAAATATAACTTTTAATATAATAATTTTAAAATACACCACTGAAGTGATTGTGAACCAATACCATCTTAAAAACTGATACACAGGATCCACTCTAGGTTACCACCCGTATGGTGGATTTACCAGTATTCAGAGCGCCACCAATCCGGTGGATTTATATGAATATATACCGTTCTCAGATATATATCGTTCTCTACGCGTTTCTGCCCTAGTCTAGAGCGTCATCAGGAGAACTTCATATATATAGAAAGTCTCAACAATGTGGAAAATGTTTGAGATAAGGAGATAACAATGGCGTCACTCAATATATAAACATAGATAAATGCATGTAGCACCCCTGTAATAAGTGCCACTATGCTGGTGTAATTGATCTGCATGTGGCACCCCGATACTAGGTGCCACTATGCGGGTGTAATTACAGCGGATCCAAAGGAGATAACCTATAAAGAAGATACATAAAGCCAGTCAGACCATATGATCAGGTACAATATAATATCCTTTCATGTATAGGGCTCTCACTCACAGTCTGTGGTCCGTCTCCCAGTACCTAAAGAAAGAATACAACAAATATCCCTGTAAGGAGTTGCTGCGCGGCACCTGCAAAAAAATAGCGGTATCGCCGCCACTCGTTACTCACAGTCCGCTGATGTAACCGCCAATTACAGGATCCCGGAAGGTGCGCAAACCCGCAATGGCGGGGAGCCAGTAAAAGTCCGACCGGCTTCTATGCGCTGCCATGCCGCGATCCTTGGCGTCTGGCGTCATATCCTGGCACCCCAGCGTGACGTCATCCGTCCCCGCCTCTCTCTGACGCCCATAGGGGGCGGGACTAAGTACCGCTCGTCACTTCTGTATTCGGGGCCAGGTATGTTAGAATGTGATTTGCGGCTAGAGGAGTAAATACATTAACTCCTCAGTGACCGGCACCAATTATGATCACATGCTAGAATACTGGACAGCCTAAAATTGGAGCTTATTAGGAGATGCTACCCAAATATATATAAATTCATTGCTACTAAGCACCTCTAAGTGGCCCTATATGGTGGAGAGGTGGGGTTTAATGTTGGAGCCATACGGAATACATCTTTGAGGGGTAGATATTATATTTAGGTTAATAAATAAATAAACATCAGTGGAGAGGACCGGGACGCTAAGGTGCCTAATTTAATAATACAGGCACTGGGTCCCTCAATCTTTGAAAACAACCCGGACAAATCCACTGATGTAATATTCTCAAAGGGATTCCCTAAAGAATGGCTCATCTCCAAACCCCCCTCTCTTTGAACAAAAAGGCAAGGGGTTGTGAGGCCCCTGTTTCAGTTCACTAAAATTCCCAGGGAATGCCCCTATTCTTAAGTGGATATCTGTGAACCTCCAAAACAGACCAGAGTATACAATTAGCCAACTGAGAAAGAATTGTGTTCCTAGCCAACTAAGCAATAATAGATAAATTTAGAAAATTGTATTATAAAGGGGGGAAGATACAGTTAGGTATTGACCTGACAAAGTGGGGATGATACAGTTGGGGAGGCTATCAGGGAATAATGGAGTGGCATTAAAACTGGGCCTAGGGAACCTGATCTTACCCTATGCTAACTGATGCCCTGATCCCTAGGCAGTGTTATCGCCGTAATAAGGGCGGACCCTGCTCTCGTACCTCCTACTTGTCCTGTCACTCCCTTACTAGTTTGGTGACACTAGCTGATAGATCTACTAAGATCTCCACTTACTGCCTACTGGTCACCATAACCAGTATCATCCCCACATGGCCTGACCTATAAAAAGGGAGCAAAACTTAATTGGTCATTGAGACCTATAGGTTCCATCGTACCCATTTCGTATATAAGTCTGCACTCCTTCTGGAGTAAAAGTTTATCAAAATCACCCCCTCTTGGAGATGGATGAATTTGTTCTAATCCAATGAACATAAGATGATCATAGCAGCCACTATGTACGGAATTCATATGGCGAGCCAGGGAGGTATCTCTATTGTTTCTGACATCTCCCAGATGTTCTAACACTCTTTTCTTAAAAGGTCGGAATGTTTTCCCTATGTATCTTTTATGGCATGGACAAATTGCCAAGTAAATTATACCACAAGTGCTACAGTTAATGAAGCTACGAATGGTATGTATTTTACCTGTCCTCTCATAGAGAATTTCTTTAGTTTTTATCATGTTAGGGCACGCCTTACAATGTCCACAGGGAAAGTTACCAATTATAGGTGTTTTATTAAGCCAAGTGCTCCCTTTAGATGGTATAGGGGGGAGATGGCTATGTGTTACTAAATCCCCTATATTCCTACCTCTCCGATATGTGATCTGGGGTTTGTCCGATACTGTGTCCCTCAGATCAGGATCCATCCGTAGAATCCTCCAATGTTTCTCAAGTATTCCTCGTATCATTGGAGAAGCATGATCAAAGGTGGCAATCACACGTGTAGGCTGTATCATCTGGTCTGTCTGTTTGGGGGTCAACAGGTTTTCCCTGGGAGTTTTAAGGGCATTTTGATAAGCTGATCTTAAGATGTAGTCCGGATACCCTCTATTTCTGAATCTCTGTCTGAGATCCATTGCTTCCCTCAGGAAATCCTGTTTGTCAGAACAGTTCCTCCTGAGGCGGAGGTACTGCCCCCTCGGGATACCCCTTTTGAGGGGTCCCGGGTGGCAGCTTTCCCACCTCAGGAGGCTGTTCGTGGACGTCACTTTTCTATGTATGGTGGTCCGCAGTTTACCCTTAGGAGTTTTTTGGATTGAGATGTCCAAGAATGGGATATGTGAGTCATGGTATTCATATGTAAATGCAAGTCCTAGACTATTATGGTTCAGTAATCTCAGGAATTCTTTAAACTCATCAGTGCTGCCCTGCCACAATATAAAAATATCATCTATAAAACGCGCCCAAACTAGGGCACGTTCACTAAAATATTCCCTTTCTTCGACAAAGACTTGGGTGGCCTCCCACCAGCCCAGAGTGAGATTAGCATAACTGGGGGCACTAGGGCTCCCCATTGCGGTCCCTCTGAGCTGGTGGAAGTAAGTCCTGTCGAAGAGAAAATAATTATGTGTGAGTGTGAACCTCAATATTTCCAGGACAAATTCATTGTGTAATCTCATCTGTATGCCCCGTTGGGATAAGTAATGCGAGACTGCTGCTAGTCCAATATCATGCGGGATAGATGAATATAACGACTCCACGTCAATGCTAGCCAGCAACACATCCTGTTCCACCTCTATTCCTTCCATTTTATTAAGGAGATCCATCGTGTCTCTCGTGTATGAAGGGAGGGCTAATACGAATTCTCTAAAAATTTGATCAATATATATCCCGAGATTCTGTCCCAGACCTCCTATGCCCGCCACTATGGGTCTCCCTTTTAGAGGGTTAGTCCCTTTGTGGACCTTTGGGAGGGCATAGAAGGTGGGGACAGTAACGGATTTGGGCAGCAAAAATTGAAATTCCGAGTCACTGATGAGTTTTCGTTCCTTAGCTATAGATAGTATTTTAGTAAGTTCTTTTTTATATTTGGAAGTAGGGTCTCCCGATAATGTTTCATAAGTAAGGCTATCTTTTAATAGTCTATTGCACATATCTATGTATTGTGTACGATCCATGACTATAATGTTACCCCCCTTATCTGCGGCTTTGATGACCAATTTATCATTCTTCTGTAGTTGTTTGATAGCCAACTTCTCTTGATATGAGAAGTTGGTCCGATCCTGAGGTATGGAGGGAAGATTCAGGTCCTCTATATCTCTGATCACCAAATCCAGAAACACATCTATACAGGATGTTTCGCCTGTAGGAGGGAATACTTTACTTTTTAACTTACAGGTAGTAAATGGTCCTTCACCTCTTGATCTATGGTTGTCATCTAATAATGATGCTAGATCTCTTGTGGCTGGTAGATCATTTATACCGATACCTAACTCCAAACATTCCTTTCTGTCTCGTGTTTTAAAGAATTTTTGCCATTTTAGTCTACGCCCAAACAGATGGAGGTCCTTAATCAAATTGAATTGGTCAAATGTGACCGTGGGTACAAATGAGAGACCCTGTGCAAGGACCCCGATTTGTTCCTGGGATAGTTGTTGTTTGGATAGATTCACCACTTGTAATGAGGATCTATCAACTCCTGTATTTAGACTCTGGGTTCTCTGGTTCGGGTGGGGTAAGGATCTCGACTCTGGTCCTTGTATTCCCCCCCTAAAAAATGCCCAGCAGAGGATGAAGGCAAAGAGCCCGTATCCGACCATTCCTGATTGTGGTTAGATTTCTTTTTATAGTTCCCACGTCCACGGGAGTTACCCCGCGTACCTCGCGCGCGGTAGGGTGCTCCTCCTCGTTTACCGCGTGCTGGAGCTCTGTCTCCTTCACCAGGCTCGGTATCCGAGGAGGAAATCTCAGTCTCAGTCTCCCGAGGTGTGGGTACTCTGGACAATACGGTGTAAGCTCTATTATCTCTGAATTCCTGTAAGTCCCTGATGAATTGTAAGTGTTTCCTTTCTTTTAATTGATACTGAAAACGTTCCAATATATTTTTGGTATGTGTTTCTTTGTTATAAAATTCTGGGTCGTCCTTAAATCTTAATACAGTATCTCGTTGCTCATTCAATTTAGCTTCTGCTACCGTTAGTCTAGTTTCTTCTTCCTCCAACAATATTTGAATGAATTTCAGCGAGGTGGCTGTAGCTTCAGTTTCCCACTTTTTTAATACTGTTGTTGTTCTAAGTCTGGGTGCCGGTAACACCGGAATTCTCAGACCTCGGGGAACTATGTTATGTCTTAAGTAGTTTTCAAATGTTTGGATTTCCCAGAATGAAACTGCATAATCTTTATAACAAGAGACAAGGTCCCTAAGGGCTACTTTCAGAGAGGGTGTGTATTTAGGCTGTGAGTACATTCGCTCCGAAAACACTTCTTTTGCTTCCGTGAGCCAATCTGCCAAATTTGGTGATCCAGTGACCAAACTAGCCATCACATAAACAGATTCCAAAAATTTTGTATGTAGAATGATTTAGCTGACCTACAAGGGGTCATATCATCTCCCAGCATCAGAAATGCAAAAAAAAAAACTTTTTTAGAAAAAAGTGTGAGGGGAGTGCTACTAAAATATAACTTTTAATATAATAATTTTAAAATACACCACTGAAGTTATTGTGGACCAATACCATCTTAAAAACTGATACACAGGATCCACTCTAGGTTACCACCCGTATGGTGGATTTACCAGTATTCAGAGCGCCACCAATCCGGTGGATTTATATGAATATATACCGTTCTCAGATATATATCGTTCTCTACGCGTTTCTGCCCTAGTCTAGAGCGTCATCAGGAGAACTTCATATATATAGAAAGTCTCAACAATGTGGAAAATGTGTGAGATAAGGAGATAACAATGGCGTCACTCAATATATAAACATAGATAAATGCATGTAGCACCCCTGTACTAAGTGCCACTATGCTGGTGTAATTGATCTGCATGTGGCACCCCGATACTAGGTGCCACTATGCGGGTGTAATTACAGCGGATCCAAAGGAGATAACCTATAAAGAAGATACATAAAGCCAGTCAGACCATATGATCAGGTACAATATAATATCCTTTCATGTATAGGGCTCTCACTCACAGTCCGTGGTCCGTCTCCCAGTACCTAAAGAAAGAATACAACAAATATCCCTGTAAGGAGTTGCTGCGCGGCACCTGCAAAAAAATAGCGGTATCGCCGCCACTCGTTACTCACAGTCCGCTGATGTAACCGCCAATTACAGGATCCCGGAAGGTGCGCAAACCCGCAATGGCGGGGAGCCAGTAAAAGTCCGACCGGCTTCTATGCGCTGCCTTGCCGCGATCCTTGGCGTCTGGCGTCATATCCTGGCACCCCAGCGTGACGTCATCCGTCCCCGCCTCTCTCTGACGCCCATAGGGGGCGGGACTAAGTACCGCTCGTCACTTCTGTATTCGGGGCCAGGTATGTTAGAATGTGATTTGCGGCTAGAGGAGTAAATCATATGGAGCCATCATATAGAGGAAAAAACGAAAGTGCAAGAACGGGAAAACCCTCCGTACCCAAGGGGTTAACCCCTGGACATGTTTTATTCATATGGTTATGCTTGTATGGGCACTTAATCTGTGATTTGTTGTTTTCATCAGTACCACATTTGTGTATATGTGATTTTTGATGACTTTTTATTCCTTTTTTTTTTTTTCCGGGATGTGATCACAATTCAGCATTGGACTTTGTTATTTTTATGTTTTATGTCGTTCACCGTATGGAGTCATTAACGTTATATTTTAGTCATTCAGACTATTCTACCAAATATGTTGATTTATTTTATTTAAAAAAAAAAAATTTTTTTATAAAATGGGAAAAGAGGGGGAATTCATTTTTTATTGGAGGAGGCACTTATTCCCTTTATTAAACTGTAACAGTTAATAGCTATATTTAGATTTTTAACCCCTTAAGGATTCAGCTCATTTTCACCTTAACAACACGGCCCTTTTTTGCAAATCTGACCACTGTCACTTTATATATGAATAACTCTGGAAGGCTTTTACTTTTCATTCTGATTCTGAGATTGTTTTTTCGTGACATATTCTACTTTAACATAGTGGTAATTTTTGTCGTTACTTGCATCTTTTTTTGGTCAAAAATCCCAAAATTTTGAAAATTTAGCATTTTTCTGCCTGTAAGAAAAATGGACATTCCAAATTATATATTGATTCACAAATACAATGGGGGACATTTATCAAGGGATTTAGAGCTCTTTTTTTGCTTACAAAAGTCGCACAAAAGGTCGCATTAGCACTTAAGCAATTTTTTGTGCGACTTTTGGCTGTAAGCAAAAAGCTACAAAAGAGTGTACGAAAGTAAATTTTATTTTTTACTTTGCAGTGGTCAGGGAATTATCAAGTGCGAAAGTCGCATAAAAAGTCGCAAGCCCTCAAAAACTGCGTAAATGTAAGCCAGCTCGGAGCTGGCACACAAAACGGCTTTTGAGAGCAAATTTTATATTTCCCGCTGGCAGCCGTGATCACAGCTCCAGCGGGAAATATATTGCAACTGTACAAAGGAGCCCGGGCTGGCATCACTCTGCAGCCGCCCAGCTCTGTCTGATTCTAACCCCGCTACCCTAACATAAGGACACCCCCCCTTGTTTCCCACCCGCCTGCGCTGCACATCTCCCATCTGTCTGCTACCTGTTGCAAGACTACAACTCCCAGCATGTCCATACAGTGAGGGCATGCTGGGAGTTGTAGTATTGTAGCGGGCGGACAATGTGCGGCGCGGGCGGGTGGAAGACAAGGGGGGTGGGGGTTATATAAAGCAGTGTCCCCATCCCCATCATTGTATTAGGGTAGCGGGGATAGAATCGGAGGAACCCGGGCGGCTGAAGACTGATTCCAGCCTGGGCTCCTTTTAACAAACCTCGGCGCAGTGGAGTTTCTATTTCCCTTAATGTAATTTCATATTTCCCGCTGGGTCCCGTAATTGGCCAGGACCGAGCAGCCAATCACGGGAAATTTGATATTACATTAGGGACTAAAAGCTGCGCGGTTCCGCTAGATGTTAAAAGGAGACGGGCTGGCATCAGTCTGCACCCTCCCGGGCTCCTCAAATATCCTGCGGCACCGTGGTAAGGTGCCCGGGCTAACCTCACTTCAGCCGCCCGGGCTCCGTCAACTTTTATTTCCGCAGCGCCTGGTAAGGAGCCCGGGCTGATATAACTCAGCTGCCCCCCACGGGACTCCCACAGCCGTCAGGGAGATGTGTAGGTGCCGTCCCTGTCATCCCTCAGCACTGCGGTACACACCGAGAGATGGCAGGGACGGCTTCTGCACATCTCCCTGCCTGGCTGAGGGAGTCCCGGGCGGCTGCAGTGTTATGTCAGCCCGGGCTCCTTACTACAGCGCCGCAGAGTTTGCTGTAATTTCAAATTTCCCGCTGAGTCCCGTGTCACGTCACCCGGCAGGAAATATGAAATTACAGTGATTCTCTGATCACTGCAGCCAAGGAGCGGAGCTCATTACCACCCTCTTCCCTGGCTGGCACGACTACAACTCCCAGCATGTCCTTACAGGAAGGGCATGCTGGGAGAGTTGGGGGGGGGGGGGGTGACAAGCTTGTCACCTGCCCCCCTGCCGCACAACTACAACTCCCAGCATGCCCTTACAGTAAGAGCATGCTGGGAGTTGTAGGGGGGGGGATGACAATCTCCCACACCACATGACTACAACTCCCAGCATGCCCTTACTGTAAGGACATGCTGGGAGTTGTAGTTGTGTGGCAGGTGACAGGCTTTTCACCTGCCCCCCTACAACTCCCAGCATGCCCTTACAGTAAGGATATGCTGGGAGTTGTAGTCATGTGGTGCGGGAGATGGTTACCCCTGCCCCCCCCCCACACACACACTACAACTCCCAGCATATCCTTACTGTAAGGGCATGCTGGGAGTTGTAGGGGGGCGGGTGACAAGCCTGTCATCTGCCCTCTGCCGCACAAATACAACTCCCAGCATGTCCTTACAATAACGATATGCTGGGAGTTGTAGTGTGTGTGTGTGTGGGGGGGGGGGCGGGGGTAACAATCTCCCGCACCACATGACTACAACTCCCAGCATATCCTTACTGTAAGGGCATGCTGTGAGTTGTAGTCATGTGGTGCGGGAGATTGTCACCCCCCCCTACAACTCCCAGCATGCTCTTACTGTAAGGGCATGCTGGGAGTTGTAGTCAGGCGCGGACGGGTGACAATAAATGTATTAACCTATTTTTCTTTTTTTCTCCTCATTTCAGATCCATGTATCCTGTGGACTATTTCGGATTTGGTGGACTGCTTCAATGACCAGCGTCTTTTTTAAACCTGTTTAATGTTAATGAGAGTGTTTTTTGGAATAAAATTTTTTGAAACGTGTTGTGTTTTTTTTTTTTTAATTACTTGAAAGGCTTAGTCTAATAGACGGAATCCATTACTAAGCCTATGCTTAGTGTTAGCCCCCAACACAGCTAGCGTAACCTTCAATTATTACCCCGGTACCCACCACCACAGGGGTGCCGGGAAGAGCCGGTACCAATAGGCCCGGAGCATCAAATATGGCGCTCCTGGGCCTAGGCGGTAACAGGCTGGCATTAATTAGGCTGGGGAGGGCCAGTAACAATGGTCCTCGCCCACCCTGGTAACATCAGGCTGTTGCTGCTTGGTTGGTATTTGGCTGAAAATAAAAATAGGGGGAACCCTATGCGTTTATTTTATTTTTTTTATAATTATTCATGCAAAACAAAGATAAGGTTCCCCCTATTTTTATCCAAATACCAACCAAGCAGCAACAGCCTGATGTTACCAGGGTGGGCAAGGACCATTGTTACTGGCCCTCCCAAGCCTAAATAACACCAGCCTGTTACCGCCTAGGCCCAGGAGCGCCATATTTGAGCCTCTGGGCCTGGTGGTACCGGCTCCTCCCAGCACCCCTGTGGTGGTGGGTAACGGGGAAATAATTGGGGGTTAGCGCTAGCTGTTTTGGGGGCTAATGCTAAGCCTCAGCTTAATAATGGACTCTGTCTATAATACTGCTTCCACTACTAAGCCTGCCAAGTAAATTAAAAAAAACAACACATTTAAAAAAAAATGTATTCCAAAAAAACACTCCCCCAAAAGTCCTCATTCACCATTTTATTAACATTAAACCAAAAAAATGCTAATCACTGCACTCCCCTGAATCTAAAGTAATCCACAAGATACACGGATCTGAAATGAGAAGAAAAAAAATGAATTAGTACATTTAGGGTAAAAAAAAAAGTGGTAAAAAGGGTAAAAAAAAAAACATACATACCGTATATACTCGAGTATAAGCCGAGTTTTTCAGCACGATTTTTCGTGCTGAAAACACCCCCCTCGGCTTATACTCGAGTGACCTCTCCGCCCTCAGTGGTCTTCAACCTGCGGACCTCCAGATGTTTCAAAACTACAACTCCCAGCAAGCCCGGGCAGCCATCGGCTGTCCAGGCTTGATGGGAGTTGTAGTTTTGAAACCTCTGGAGGTCCGCAGGTTGAAGACCACTGCGGCCTTCGACATCATCCAGCCCCCCTCTCACCCCCTTTAGTTCTGTACTCACCTCCGCTCGGCGGGACGGTGCTCCGCTGGTCCGGTGCTGCAGGACTGTCCGGTGGGAGGTCGTCCGGTGGGATAGTGGTTCCGAGCTGCCATCTTCACCGGGGGGGGGGCCTCTTCTCCGCGCTTCGGGCCCGGAATAGTCACATTGCCTTGACGACAATGCAGGGGGACGTTCATTACCAACGTCCGTCTGCGTCGTCATCAAGGCAACGCCTCTATTTCGGGCCCGAAGCGCGGAAAAGAGGCCCCCCCGGTGAAGATGGCAGCCCGGAGTACAGAACTAAAGGGGGTGAGAGGGGGGGCTAGATGATATTGAAGGCCGCAGTGGTCTTCAACCTGCGGACCTCCAGAGGTTTCAAAACTACAACTCCCAGCAAGCCCGGACAGCCGATGGCTGCCCGGGCTTGCTGGGAGTTGTTGTTTTGAAACCTCTGGAGGTCCGCAGAAGACCACTGTATCAGACTTTGACAAGCGGTGATGGTGAAGGTGGGGGGGGGGCTGATGACAAGGGGATGATGACAAGGGGATGATGAAGGGGGTGGGGATGATGACAAGGGGATGATGACAAGGGGATGATGAAGGGGGGGGTGTGGGATGATGACAAGGGGATGATGAAGGGGGGGTGATGACAGGCGGTGATGATGAAGGAGGGGATGATGACAGGCGGGGATGATGAAGGGGGGGTGATGACAGGCGGTGATGATGAAGGAGGGGATGATGACAGGCGGTGATGATGAAGGGGGAATGATGACAGGCGGTGATGATGAAGTTTGAATGATGACAGGCGGTGATGATGAAGGGGGGATGATGACAGGCGGTGATGATGAAGTTTGAATGATGACAGGCGGTGATGATGAAGGGGGGATGATGACAGGCGGTGATGATGAAGGGGGGATGATGACAGGGTGATGATGAAGGGGGGATGATGACAGGCGGTGATGATGAAGGGGGGATGATGACAGGCGGTGATGATGAAGGGGGGATGATGACAGGGTGATGATGAAGGGGGGATGATGACAGGCGGTGATGATGAAGGGGGGATGATGACAGGCGGTGATGATGAAGGGGGGATGATGACAGGGTGATGATGAAGGGGGGATGATGACAGGCGGTGATGATGAAGGGGGTGTTAATGACGGGGGTCTGGATGATGACAGGGGGATGATGTATTGAGTCAATAACTTTTCCTGGGATTTTGGGGTGAAATTAGGGGCCTCGGCTTATATTCGGGTCGGCTTATACTCGAGTATATACGGTGTGTGTGTGTGTGTGTGTGTGTGTGTGTGTGTGTGCGTGTGTGTGTGTGTATATATATATATATATATATATATATATATATATATATAATATATATATATATATATATATATATATATATATATATAAAAATTCAAAGCTGAAAAATTGTGTTCTGTAGTCATTTATCGGTTTTTGCTTATGTGTGCAAAAAAAAAATGGTATTTAAAAGTGATTTATTGGTTTTTGCTTATGTAAGCCAAATTTATCAACCCCCTGTGGTAGTTTAATAAATGTGTCACACAAAAGCAAAACCAAAAGCAAGAAAAAAATGCCAACAGAACTCGATTACCAAAGCAACAATGATAAATGTCCCCGAATATGTCTACTTTATGTTTGCATCGTAAAGTTTTCATGTTTTAACTTTTTTAAGACATTAGAGGGCTTCAAAGTATAGCAGCATTTTTACAAAATTTTCACGAAAAATTAAAAATCAGAATTTTTCAGGGACCAGTCAAGTCTGAAGTGGATTTTGAGGGGCCTTTTTGTGAGAAATATACCACAAATGACCCCATTGTAGAAACTGCACCCCTCAAAGTATTCAAATGCCATTAACAAAGTTTGTTAACCCTTTAGGTGTTTCACAGGAACAGCAGCAAAGTGGAGGAGAAAAATTAAGATTTCCATTTTTTATACTAACATGTTCATGTAGCCCAAATTTTTTTTACATTTTTGTAAGGGTTCTTAGGAGAAAAAGTCCCACAAAATTTGTAGCCCAACTTCTCTTGAGTATGGAAATACCTCATATATTGACGCAAAGTGCTCTGTGGGCCCACAACATGGCTCAAAAGGGAAAGAGCAACTGTGGGATTTTAGAGGGTGAATATTGCTGAAATGGATTTTGGGGGGCATGTTGCATTTAGCAAGCCCCCATGGTGTCAGAACAGCAAAAAAAAAACACATGGCACACTATTTGGGAAACGACACCCCTCCAGGAACGTAACAAGGGGTACAGCGAACCTTAACACCTCACAGGTGTTTGACAGGTTTGCATTGAAGTTGGACTTGAAAGTGAAAAATTAGATTGTTATACCCCTTGTTATGTTCCATGAGGGATGCAGTTTCCAAAATGGGGTCACATGTGTTTTTTTTTTTTTTTTTGTGTGTTTATGTCAGAACCGTTGCAACTATCAGCCACCTGTGCAAATCACCAATTTAGGCCTTAAATGTACATATTGCGCTCTCACTACTGAGCCTTTTCGTGCCTCTGCAGAGCATTGTACGCCCACATATGGGGTATTTCTGTACAAATTTTGGGGGTCTTTTTTGAAAATAAAAAGTATGAGACAACACCAGCATGTTAGTGTAAAAAAACATACTGGTGTAGACCCCAACTTTTCCATTTTATAAGTGGTAAAATTAGAAAAAGCCCCCAAAATTTGTAACGCAATTTCTCCCGAGTACGGAAATACCCCATATGTGTCCCTAAACCGTTTCCTTGAAATATGACAGGGCTCCAAACTGAGAGAGCGCCATGCGCATTTGAGGACTAAATTAGGGATTTGCATAGGGGAGGACCCGGATGCAAGCATTACAATTGACTCTGCTACCATAAATACCCTACAGCAGTGTTTCCCAAACAGGGTGCCTCCAGCTGTGGCAAAACTCCCAGCATGCCTGGTCAGTCAATGGCTGTCCGGCAATGCTGGAAGTTGTTGTTTTGCAACAGCCGGAGGCTCCTTTTTGCAAACAGTGCCGTACCAGACGTTTTGAATTTTTATAGGGGGGGGGGGGGGGGGGGGTTTACACTGTGTAAGGGTATATGTAGTGTATTACTCTTTATTTTGTGGTAGCGTAGTGTAGGGTTTTTAGGGTATATTCACACGGGCGGGGGTTCATAGTGAGTTTTCCGCTGGGAGTTTGAGCTGCGGTGGAAAATTTTCTGCTGCTCAAATTTGTAGCGGGAAACTTACTGTAAACCCCAGCTCGTGTGAATGTACCCTGTACGTTCACATTAGGGGGGGGGGGGTCAAACCTCCAGCTGTTGCAAAACTTCAACTCTCAGCATGGACTCACAGACCGTGCATGCTGGGAGTTGTAGTTTTGCCACAGCTGGAGGCCCACTGGTGAGGAAAACCGTGTTAGGGAACAGACAAACTCAGTGCTTCCCCACCAGGGTGCCTCCAGCTGTTACAAAACGAACACTCCCAGCATGCACGGTCTGTCAGTGCATGCTGGGAGTTGTAGTTTTGCAACAGCTGGTGGCACACTGGTGGGGAACCACTGAGTTAGGTTCTGTTACCTAACTGTGTTTCCTCACCAGGGTGCCCCCAGCTGTTACAAAACGAACACTCCCAGCATGCACGGTCTGTCAGTGCATGCTGGGAGTTGTAGTTTTGCAACAGCTGGAGGCACACTGGTGGGGAACCACTGAGTTAGGTTCTGTTACTTAACTGTGTTTCCTCACCAGTGTGCCTCCAGCTGTGGCAAAACTACAACTCCCAGCATGCACTGATGGCTAAAGCGCATGCTGGGAGTTCTAGTTATGCAACAGCTTGAGGCACGTGTTCAGTGGCGTCGCTAGGGGGGGGGGGCAGAGGGGGCCACAGCCCCCCCTACATCATGATTGGCCCCCCCTTGTGCCCCCCTAGCAGCAGTAGGTCACTAGCAGCTCTCATGGCCATCAGGGGGGTACCGCTAGTTCACCAGTAAGGGGCATCCTTTTTTTAAATAAACCTTCAGCCTGCAGCCCTGTCACCACGCAGGGGCCGCGCTATGCAGACTGGGAAGAGCAGACAGGAAGCTCCTCCCCCTCTCTCACTCCGCTGTATACTGGACCTTGTGGAGCAGGCCCGCTGTGTGTATACAGGCCCGGACACCACCAGTATGGAGGACTTACCTGCCCAGTGCCCACTGCTCATGCTGCCCTTTTAAAGTAAGTAACTTGCTTGGGGGAGAGGGGGAAAGTTGTAGTTCGGGAGACAGTGGGAGGTAGTTCAGTGTTTCCCAACCAGGGGGCCTCCAGCTGTTGCAAAACTACAACTCCCAGCATTCCTTTGGCTTTATGAGCATACTGGGAGTTGTAGTTTTGCAACAGCTGGAGGCCCCCAGGTTGGGAAACACTGATCTATCTATCTATCTATCTATCTATCTATCTATCATCTATCTCATATCTATCCATCCATCCATGCATCTAACTTTCTATCTATCTGTCTATCTATCTATCTTTCTCATATCTATCTATCTCATATCTATCTATCTATCTTTCTCATATCTATCTATCTATCTATCTCATATCTATCTATCTAACTCAGATAGATGAGAGATAGATATGAGAGATAGATAGGTAGATAGATGATATATAGATAGATACATAAATATATATATAGATAGATAGATATGAGATAGATAAATAGATGATATATAGATAGAGAGATGATATATAGAAAGATACATAAATAGATGGATAGATAGATGATAGACAGATCGATAGATAGATGATAGATACATAGATATGATATAGATAGATAGATGATAGATAGACAGATCGATAGATAGATGATAGATACATAGATATGATATAGATAGATAGATGATAGATAGACAGATAGATATATAGATGATAGATACATAGATATGATATAGACAGATAGATAGATGATAGAAAGATTAGATAGATAGATAGATAGATAGGAGATAGATGGATATGATATAGATAGATGGATATGATATAGATAGATGGATATGATATAGATAAATGTATATGATATAGATAGATAGGAGAAAGATAGATAGATAGATAGATCAGTTTCCCAACCAGGGGGCCTCCAGCTGTTGCAAAACTACAACTCCCAGCATTCCTCTGGCTTTATGAGCATACTCGGAGTTGTAGTTTTGCAACAGCTGGAGGCCCCCCTAGTTGGGAAACACTGATCTATCTATCAATCAATCATCTATTATCTATCTATCCATCTATCTCCTATTTATCTATCTATCTATCTATCTATCTATCTCATGTCTATCTATCTATATAATATCTATCTATCTCATATCTATCTAATATCTATCTATCTATCCATCTATTTATGTATCTATCTTTCTATTTATCTATCTATCTCATATCTATCTATCCATCTATTTATGTATCTATCTTTCTATTTATCTATCTATCTATCTCATATCTATCTCAGATAGATGAGAGATAGATGAAAGATAGATAGATATGAGAGATAGATAGATGATATATAGATAGATAGATACATAAATAGATGGATATATAGATAGATATGAGATAGATAGAAAGATAGATAAATAGATGATAGATAGATGATAGATAGATATGATATAGATAGATAGGAGATAGATGGATATGATATAGATAGATGGGTATGATATAGATAGATAGGAGATAGATAGATAGATAGATAGATAAAGAACAATATGATGCAGCACGCCACAGGTTTGCAGAAAATGGTGGTTTATTCCATCATGTGCATAGACTATGCTGCATCATATTGGGGGAGATTTATCAAAAGCTGTGCAAAGGAAAAGTTGCCCAGTTGCCCATAGCAACCAATCAGATCACTTCTTTCATTTTTCAGAGGCCTTTTCAAAAATGAAAGAAGTGAGCTGATTGGTTGCTATGGGCAACTGGGCAACTTTTCCTCTGGACAGGTTTTGATAAATCTCCCCCATTGTTCTTTGTCTGGATTGAAGAACCAGTGGACCCAGGTTCCAAGTATGCGGGCACCCCGACTTCTCTCTAATCTCTGGATTTTGTTTGTGCCGTTTTTATTTGTTTTAGATAGATAGATAGAAAGAGATAGTATCTATCTATCTATCTATCATCTATTTATGTATCTTTCTATCTATCTCATATCTATCTATATATCCATCTATTTATGTATCTATCTATCTATATTTCATCTATCTATCTATCTCTCATATCTATCTATCTTTCATCTATCTATCTATATCTCATCTATCTCTCATCTATATGAGATAGATATGAGAAAGATAGATAGATAAATAGAAAGATAGATAGATAGATAAATAGAAAGATGGATATAGAGAGATGGAGCGATAGATAGATAGGAGATAGATGGATAGATAGATATACAGCAAAAGAAGAATGCAGCAGCACACTGCCAGCACAAGGATATAGGTGAAACATGAACATGCAGATAAAACATGCAGAGCTATACAGCTATGGTGTAATAGATGCAAATGTGAAACGATGAAATAGTGAGGCACTTAGCCCGCAAATTTGTCTCCGCCGGCGGTCAAATAGCTTGGACCGTCCCACCGCGATAAGGTGGCCTCCTTGGGACGGACCCTACACTGTGAATATGCCTCTGTGTGAACAGTTCAGTAAGCATGGCAGGGTCTGGAACATCCAAGACACCTTATATACACACCTGATAGAGGTGGGTGGGGTGCAAGGCCAACATGGAGGTAGCCACTCCCCCGTATGTGCAATACAGACAAAGAATAAGTCAGCCAGCACTTTAGTTGATACCAAACTATTATATGGACCTGGCCTACAGGTGCACGCTACTAGGCTAGATATACAGCAACAGAAGAATGCAGCAGCACACTGCCAGCACAAGGATATAGGTGAAACATGAACATGCAGTTAAAACATGGAGAGCTATACAGCTATTTGCGAGCTAAGTGCCTCACTATCTCATAGTTTCACATTTGCATCTATTACACCATAGCTGTATAGCTCTACAGGTTTTATCTGCATGTTCATGTTTCACCTATATCCTTGTGCTGGCAGTGTGCTGCTGCATTCTTCTGTTGCTGTATATCTAGCCTAGTAGCGTGCACCTGTAGGCCAGGTCCATATAATAGTTTGGTATCAACTAAAGTGCTGGCTGACTTATTCTTTGTCTGGATAGATAGATAGATAGATAGATGATTGATAGATAGATAGATAGATAGATAGATAGATCAGTGTTTCCCAACCAGGAGGCCTCCAGCTGTTGCAAAACTACAACTCCCAGTATGCCCATACAGCCAAAGACATGCTGGGAGTTGTCGTTTTGGAATAGCTAGAGGCCCCCTGATTGGGATACACTTATCTATCTATCTATCTCATATCTATATATCTCAAATCTATCTATTAATCTACATTATCCAAGTGTTTTCTTCCCCCATGTATGTGTGACGTTCCAATAGCATCCCGCCATCTTTATCATACGTACATTCTTTAGTCTCTGTGACATCACCGTGCTTCATAATAAACTGTGACATCACCGTGCTTCATAATAATCTGTGACATCACCGTGCTTCATAATAAACTGTGACATCACTGTGCTTCATAATAATCTGTGACATCACCGTGCTTCATAATAAACTGTGACATCACTGTGCTTCATAATAATCTGTGACATCACCGTGCTTCATAATAAACTGTGACATCACCGTGCTTCATAATAATCTGTGACATCACCGTGCTTCATAATAATCTGTGACATCACCGTGCTTCATAATAAACTGTGACATCACCGTGCTTCATAATAATCTGTGACATCACCGTGCTTCATAATAAACTGTGACATCACCGTGCTTCATAATAAACTGTGACATCACCGTGCTTCATAATAAACTGTGACATCACCGTGCTTCATAATAAACTGTGACATCACCGTGCTTCATAATAATCTGTGACATCACCGTGCTTCATAATAATCTGTGACATCACCGTGCTTCATAATAAACTGTGACATCACTGTGCTTCATAATAAACTGTGACATCACCGTGCTTCATAATAAACTGTGACATCACCGTGCTTCATAATAAACTGTGACATCACCGTGCTTCATAATAAACTGTGACATCACCGTGCTTCATAATAAACTGTGACATTACCGTGCTTCATAATAAACTGTGACATCACTGTGCTTCATCCTGTAATTTGATGTCACTGTGTATAACAACCCTGTAGTGACATCACAGTTTATTATTCTTGAACGCTGACTTCACTGTGTATATTTTCCCGGTACAATGACATCACTGTATAGTTACCCTCTACTGTGACAACACTGCGTTTATTAACCCTGTAGTGGCAAAACTGTTTATTGTCCCTGTACAGAGACATTACTGTTTATATTAACTCTAAACTGTGATGTCACTGTATATATTAACTCTGAACTGTGATGTCACTGTGCATATTTACCCTGTATTGTCACTCGCAGTGCAAGGTAAATATGTACAGTGACATTAGGGTATACAGGCTTAATAAATACAGTGATGTCACAGTGCAGTGTAAGTATCAACAGTGATGTTGCAGTATAGAGATAACACACAGTGATGTTATAGTTCAGAGATAATACACACAGTGATGTCACAGTACAGGGATAATACACACAGTGATGTCACAGTACAGGGATAATACACACAGTGATGTCACAGTACAGAGATAATATACACAGTGATGTCACAGTACAGGGATAATACACACAGTGATGTCACAGTACAGGGATAATACACAGTGATATCACAGTACAGGGATAATAGACACAGTGATGTCACAGTACAGGGATAATACACACAGTGATGTCACAGTACAGGGATAATACACACAGTGATGTCACAGTACAGGGATAATACACAAAGTGATGTCATAGTACAGGGATAATACACACAGTGATGTCACAGTACAGGGATAATACACAGTGATATCACAGTACAGGGATAATACACACAGTGATGTCACAGTACAGGGATAATACACACAGTGATGTCACAGTACAGGGATAATACACACAGTGATGTCACAGTACAGGGATAATGCACACAGTGATGTCACAGTACAGGGATAATACACACAGTGATGTCACAGTACAGGGATAATACACACATTGATGTCACAGCACAGGGATAATACACACAGTGATGTCACAGTACAGGGATAATACACAGTGATGTCACAGTACAGGGATAATACACAGTGATATCACAGTACAGGGATAATACACACAGTGATGTCACAGTACAGGGATAATACACACAGTGATGTCACAGTACAGGGATAATACACACAGTGATGTCACAGTACAGGGATAATACTAAGGATCGACCGATTATCGGTATGGCCGATATTATCGGCCGATAATCACGATTTTGGGCATTATCGGTATCGGCAATTACCTTGCCGATAAGCCGATAATTCCCCGCCCCCCGCACCGCGACTGCCACCCCCTCGACGCGCCGCACCGCACCCCCGACCCACCGCGTCGCACCCCCCCACCGTGATGCTGGGCGGTATACCGGTATGGATTTTTGCCCATACCGCTATACCGGTCGGGCCCCTCCCCCACCCTCTGAGTCAATAAAAAAATTAAACTTACCCGTAATGGGGGTGGTCCGGGCCATCCATCCTTCCTTCCTGTAGTGTCCGGGGGCATTCCGGGTGAAGAGTGAACCGGTCCGGGCTGTCCTTCTTCTCCGGCGGTCATCTTCTCCACTCCGGGCAGGCTCCGGCCTAGTACACTGCATAGACGCAGCTACGCCGTGACGTCAGGTGTGTCGCTGCACACGGGCGTCACTGCGCAGCGGCGTCTATGCAGCGTACTAGGCCGGAGCCTGCCCGGAGTGGAGAAGATGACCGCCGGAGAAGGACAGCCCGGACCGGTTCACTCTTCACCCGGAACGCCCCCGGACACTACAGGAAGGAAGGATGGATGGCCCGGACCACCCTGACAGGTAGGGGGAGAGAAGCGGGTTGTGGCGGCGGCCTATGGCAGCGGCCCCGCAAAAGCCACTGCAGATCATTGATTTAAAGCGCCCGCTTTAAATCAATGATCTGCAGCAATGTCGCAGGGGGTTAAATAGCCGATAACTTATACCGGAATATCGGTATAAGTTATCGGCTATCGGCCCTAACCTGCACCGATTATCGGTATCGGCCCTAAAAAAAACGATATCGGTCAATCCCTAGATAATACACACAGTGATGTCACAGTACAGGGATAATACATACAGTGATGTCACAGTACAGGGATAATACACAGTGATGTCACAGTACAGGGATAATACATACAGTGATGTCACAGTACAGGGATAATACACGGTGATGTCACAGCACATGGATAATACACAGTGATGTCACAGTACAGGGATAATACACACTGTGATGTCACAGTACAGGGATAATACACACAGTGATGTCACAGTACAGGGATAATACACAGTGATGTCACAGTACAGGGATAATACACACAGTGATGTCACAGCACATGGATAATACACAGTGATGTCACAGTACAGGGATAATACACAGTGATGTCACAGTACAGGGATAATACATACAGTGATGTCACAGTACAGGGATAATACACAGTGATGTCATAGTACAGGGATAATATACACAGTGATGTCACAGCACATGGATAATACACAGTGATGTCACAGTACAGGGATAATACACACTGTGATGTCACAGTACAGGGATAATACACACAGTGATGTCACAGTACAGGGATAATACACAGTGATGTCACAGTACAGGGATAATACACACAGTGATGTCACAGCACATGGATAATACACAGTGATGTCACAGTACAGGGATAATACACAGTGATGTCACAGTACAGGGATAATACACACTGTGATGTCACAGTACAGGGATAATACACACAGTGATGTCACAGTACAGGGATGATATACACAGTGATGTCACAGTACAGGGATAATACATACTGTGATGTGTACAGCTGGTATCTACCACTATAAGGCCAGTGTATGTGGGAGTATTGGTATTTGTAAAATGAATTTTATACAGTGTCAATTGGTGTTAGTCGGTCATTAGTCAGTCACAATGGTAGTCGTGGTCATGGTGTGGCAGTATCATTTGTTTCTTGCTAGTAACGCTCACAACTAACAGTAAGCACCTTTTGTCTGGAGATGCTGACCATTTTTATTTTTTTGTACTGGTATTATCAGTAATATTGGTGTCAGTAACAGTATGACCATAATATGTATGATGACAATATTTCCTCCCTGTATGCTGGTATTATTGGTAATATTGGTCTCAGTATACAGGATTTGGTCAGTTACAGTATGATGGTAATATGTATGGTGATAATATTCCTCCTTGTATACTGATATTATTTGTAATATTAGTCTCAGTATACAGGTCATTGTTCGCACTAGCGTCTAGCTCACCGGTGCGTCATGGAGCCGCTTTGCCTGCACACCCTGGAATTAAGGGTACGTTCCCACACGGCGTATTTGCTGCTGCGTATTTTATTTTCCCTGTTGAAGTCAATGGGTAGGAAAATACGCAGCACCAAATACGCAGCAAATACGCAGCAAAATACACCACGTGGGAATGCACCCTTAAGCATGAAGTCTTGCAAAAGATTGGTGAGCTGCCTGTAATTTTTCTACATCATTGTGATTGGATGAACTGTCTTTACCTATATTACGTGAGCACCACCATATTACAAGCCTGTGCTGTCTGATACTTTAGAGTCCGGATTATAGAACCAACGTATTTTTTGTGAACCACACAATACAGGTAGTGCCAGCACGCTTCTATCTACACATATATTACTTATGTTAATGTTTGACAGGGAACTGGCCAAAAAATAAGTGACATGTCACTTCTTCTCCACGTAGACACCTGCTGAAGCTGCCTTTAAAGTCAATGAGATCTTCATGGTCCCCCGATGCTGCCCTTGGCTTGGATATAATTTGCACGTGCAATGTATAAATGTGGTGTTGTTATAATTGCCCCCCCTACTTTTGTCCTGGCCCCCAGTGTGCCCCCCCAAAATTTGAAAGCTGGAGACGCCACTGCGTGTGGTGTCCCGGTACCGCATCCTATACGGTACCTGTTTTTAGGTCCCCATAGCCAGAGTCCCTAGGACTCTGTGGACCTTCAGTCTTTATTCTTATGCACCTATCGTTACTGGGAAGGGCGGCGATAGGCCGGAGAGTCATCTCAACATACAAGCCCTCAGCCTGGCGTCACCAACTATAGGGTTAACATTAACCCCTGATATACCAAAGCAAATCTCTGACTGTACTACCCCTACCCCTGAGACTTACCACACACGCAACTATAACTTCCAGCATGACAAGTCAGCAGTTTGCTGTTCGTGCATGCTGGGAGTTGTAGTTTTGCAACATCTGGAGGGCCTCAGTTTAGAGATCATTGCACAGTGATCTCCAAAGTGTGGCCCTCCAGATGTTGCAAAACTACAAATCCCAGCATGCCCTGACAGCCAACAGCTGTCTGGGCATGCTGGGAGTTGTAGTTTAGCAACATAAGGAGGCTCACAGTTTACAGAAATCACTGCATGGTGACAATCAGATATCCAAGACAGCTGATGTCCCCTAGACAGGAGCACTAGGATGGGTATGGGGGGGTTATAGGGGTCTGTTTGATGTTTTATTTCACACAGAGCTCACACAGCTCCAATCTCCTCACAGATCTCCCTACACTGAGGAGATCGGAGCTGTGAAAGGCAGTTTTTTTCAACTGCCTCTGCTGTGATTGGTCAATCTGGATTGATTGACCAATCACAACAATCAGGGGGCCAGGCCAGCCATGGGGAGACCCGCGGACGATGTCTGTGATGATCAGCTGTCTATGAAAGCTGAAGTCACTTCAATGTCACAGCATGTTTCCATGTTTACATGCTGTGACAGTTTAGCTTCAGGACGAGCCGGCTCATCTAACGCGGCAAGTACTCGCTGATTAGGACGATCAATTAATACTGATCGGTAATATCGACAATCTACTTCTCTGGTCTGACAACGTCACAAAATGTGGGCTCAAAATTGAGCAAAAAAGCCCCCAGAGTACGGATATTCATGGTGCGGCATAGTATGTTTTTAATACTTTTTTTTATTTCTGAGGACGGTGGATGGGACCAGAGCATTTTTTGCACATCTGACCACTGTCACTTTAAGCATTACTAACTCTGGAATGCTTTTACTTATGAAGTTGATTCCGAGATAGTTTTTTCGTGACATATTCTACTTTATCATAGTGGTAAGTTTTCGTCAATACTTGCATCATTTCTTGGTAAAAAATTCCAAAATTTGAAAATGTTGCTTTTTTTTTAACCTTGAAGCTCTCTGCTTGTGAGGAAAATAGACATACCAAATAAATTATATGTTGATTCACATATACAATCTCTTCATGTTTGCATCATAAAGTTGACATGTTTTTTTTTTTTACTTTTGGAAGACATCAGTGGGCTTCAAAGTTCAGCAGCAATTTTCAAATTTTTCTCAAAATTTTCAAAATCTGAATTTTTCAGGGACCAGTTCAGATTTGAAGTGGATTTGAGGGGTCTTCATATTAGAAATACCCCATAAATTACCCCATTATAAAAATTGCACCCATCAAAGTGTACAAAATTATATTCAGAATGTTTGTTAACCCTTTAGGTGTTTCACAGGAATAGCTGTAAGTTTAAGGAGAAAATTGAAGACCCAGTATTTACACCCCACTGGCGTTTGACAGATCTTTGGAACAGTAGGCTGTGCAAATGAAAAATTACAATTTTCATTTTCAAGGACCACTGTTCCAAAAATCTGTCAGACACCTGTGGGGCGTAAATGCTCACTGTACCCCTTATTACATTATGTGAGGGGTGTAGTTTCCAAAATAGGGTCACATGTGGGGGCTTTGTAAACACACGTGGCCTTCAATTCCGGACAAAATTTATCTTTAAAAAGCCCAATGGTGCTCCTTCTCTTCTGAGCATTGTAGTTCACCCGCAGAGCACTTTACATCCACATATGGGGTATGTTCTTACTCAGAAGAAATGGGGTTACAAATTTTGGGGGGCTTTTTCATATTTTCCCTTGTGAAAATGAAAAATTTAGGTTAACACCAGCATATTATGTTTAGTTTTTTTTTTCTCATTTTCCCATCCAAATTTAATGAAAAATTTTCAAACACCTGTGGGGTGTTAAGGCTCACTGTACCCCTTGTTACGTTCCGTGAGGGGTGTAGTTTCCAAAATGAGCCGCTGTAAAATCAGCCACCCCTGTGCAAATCACCAAATTAGACCTCAAATGTACATAGTGCGCTCTCACTCCTGAGCCCTGCTGTGCGTCCGCAGAAAATTTTACGGCCACATATGGGGTATTTCCGTGCTCAGGAGAAATTGCGTTACAAATTTTGGGGGTCTTTTTTTCCTTTTACTGCTTGTGAAAATAAAAAGTAGGGGGCAACACCAGCAGGTTCGTGTAAACATTTTTTTTTTTTTTTTTTACACTAACAGGCTAGTGTAACCCCCAACTTTTCCTATTCATAAGGGGTAAGAGGAGAAAAAGACCCCCACGCCAGTGATTCCAAACAGGGTGCCTCCAGCTGTTGCTAAACTCCCAACATGCCTGGACAGTCAGTGGCTGTCCGGAAATGCTGGGAGTTGTTGTTTTGCAGCAGCTGGAGGCTCTGTTTTGGAAACACGGCCATACGATAAGTTTCTCATTTTTATTGGGGGGAGGGGGACAGTGTAAGGGGTGTATATGTAGTGTTTTACCCTTTATTATGTAGTGTAGTGTTTTTGGGGTACATTCGCACTGGCGGAGGTTTTCGTTGAGTTTCCCACTAGGAGTTTGGGCTGTGGCGAAAAATTTGCCGCAGCTCAAACTTGAAGCAGAAAATTCACTGTAAACTCGCCCATGTGAATGTACCCTGTACATTCACATGGAGAGGCAAACCTCCAGCTGTTTCAAAACTACAACTCCCAGCATGCACTGACAGACCATGCATGCTGGGAGATGTACTTTAGCAATAGCTGGAGGCACACTGGTTGGAAAATCTTCAGTTAGGTTCTGTGACCTGACTCAGTACTTTCCAAACAGTGTGCCTCCAGCTTTTGCAAAACTACGATTCCCAGCATGTACTGATCACCAAAGGGCATGCTGGGATTTGTAGTTTTGCAACAGCTGGAGGGTCACAGTTTAAGAGATCGCTGTACAGTGATCTCCAAACTGAGGCCCTCCAGATGTTGCAAAACTAGATATCCCAGCATGCCCAGACAGCAAACTGCTGTGTAGGCATGCTAGGAGTTATAGTTTTGCAACATCTGGAGGGCTCCAGTTTAGAGACCACTGTATAGTGGTCTCAGACTGTAGACCTCCAGATGTTGCCAGGCAACTCACCAGCTTCCGTAGGATCCAAGGAGCCGCATCGTCGTTCTCCTCTTCTGCCGCCGATCACCCCCATCGATTGCCGCCTGCTACCGCCGCCCATGAGTAATTAAACTTCGGCGGCGGTCCCTGTCAGTTTCCCCATTCTGCCCAGCCTACTGTGGGTGGGCAGAACAGGGAAACCAAAAGTTAACCCCCCGCCCCCGATTTGCTATTGGTTGTCGCTTCTTGATGACCAATAGTAGGGATAGGAGGGGTGGCACCCCTGCCACCTCACTCCTATCCCTTCAGGGGGATCGTGGATGTCTCGGACAACCGATATCCCCCTTATATTCCGAGTCACCATAGACCCGTATGACCCAGAATTGGCGACATGTTGCATGGGATGCCTGCTGAATGATTTCAGCAGGCATCCCGGTTCAGTCCCCAACCGGTGCGCGGCGGGGACTTAAATTCCCATGGGCGTATGTATACGCCCTGGGTACTTAACGATCAAAAACCCAGGGTGTATCCATACGCCTTGGGTCCTTAAGGAGTTAAGGGGTTAATAATAATAATAGTAATAAAAATTATGATACTGTTTCTACCATATCCACTTATCCAGAGATATTCTGCTAAAGTTATATTGTCATCCTCCATTCCTGGGAATCCACCTCTCCCCTTCTACAGATCTCTGATTCCTTAATCATCCAATAGGGGGGCTTGTTTTCCCACTTATGTGCAAAATCCATGTGGACAATATCTTCTGTCTCTATTACAAGCTGTATGTCCAATATGGGAAATGTGCCTTGAATTATGCAGCTCCTCGCTCACTTGTTAATGTATCAAGTGACCCAGAGCCCACCACGTGGAGGTGGCTGCATTTCGGGCTCCTCCCCACCCCCACCCCCAACCATATGCAGACCTTGTGTGACCCAATCAGCATCTTGTTAAACTGGTTCACATTGATCGTCAATGGCCTTTGCTGTAATACTTCTTAGCTGTGTATGTAGGAAGTAAAATGGCATCTTGAATGTGGTCATCATGCCGGTTACTGTCCATTTGGCCATGGCCCATGCTCCAACCCACACATTGGATACATAATTGGACCACTTCAGTTTGCTTTTAGCATATTGCCAAGTCCGCTGCAGCCAAGACACTTTGGGCTCCGAGGCATCTTCAGAGGTTGTTGGTAAATCCATCTGGTTATCCTCCATGGTGACTGTCACATGATCGCTGTGCCTGGATTCATGTGGGTCTGAATTGTCACCTAAAGCCATGTCAATAGCCACATCTGCTCGCTGACCACGGTGCTTAATCTTCTTCCCAGGTATTTTATGGATCTCATAATATGGTGGAGTGACCTTATAATGATATAGGTTAGTATACCGCCAAAGGAAACTCGTCACGTAATGTATGAGACACACGACAGGCACCGAGAGAACTGGGATATCTGCAAAATAGCAAAAGCATACAATATATTAGACCTATATTCATTCATTTATTTATGTATATATATATATATATATATATATATATATATATATGTCTGTGTGTATGTTCACACAAAATCATTTATCTCACAGGAGTAAACCTTTACCCAATTGCTGTAAGAGACTTAAAAGGGTACTCTGCCCCTAGACATCTTATCCCCTATGTAAAGGATAGGGGATAAGATGTCTGATCGCCGGGGTCCCGCAGCTGGGACCCCAGTGATCTCTGTGCAGCACCTAGCCTTTATTCAGAACACTGGGTGACAGGGTCGTAACGTCACAGCCACGCCCCTCGTGACATCATGCCACACCCCCTCCCATAGACTTACATTGAGGGGGCGTGGCTGTGATGTCATGACCCCCACCACCCGCTCCAAGCGTTCAGAACTCTACTATATTAACTTTACACTAATACATTCATGTTAAATCCATTTTTAAACAGAAATTTTGGAAGTTTTCATTATTCCTACTTCTTAGCTTCATGGTCGCCGTCCTTACAGGATCCTTTTGCCTAAATAGACAAAATTCTCTTCAATTTGCAAAATAAGCGCAGGTCTAGTAGGAGAACGTGTTCACCCGCCGAACCGAGGAAATAAGTGTTAGGGATTGGATTCTACCCTGGAGAAAGTCTCTTTGATGTGTGATGTCACAGCAGATGACATCACGTGTATGTGTATCCATTGTAATGGCTGTACTGTACTTTACTTACACTATGTACAGTTATACTGGGGGTTTACAAAGGATTTGACGATTACAGTTTTAACCCCTTCAGGGTCACAGCCCTTTTTGGTCTTGAGGACAAAGGACATTTTCATTTTTACATTTTCATTTTTTCCTCCTCCCCTTCTAAGAGCCATAAATCTTTTAATTTTCCACCCAAAGACCAATATGAGTTGTTGTTTATTTTGCGACCAACTGTACTTTGTAATGTACGGTAACATAAAATGTACGGTACTATAAAAAAATGTATATATATTATTTACGGCTGGAAATTGAAAAGAAAACCACAATTTGGCAACTTTTGAGGGTTTTCGTTTTTATTCACTGACATGTTCTTTTTATACTGCGGGTCAATGCTTGGGTAAACGCTTTACTCTTTTTGTACTGCTTCAAAAAAAAATCTAACTTTTTGAACAATATAAGTATGTTTTAAACTGTATGAGGGCTAATTGTTTGCTGTATACGGAAAAATAAAAAAAAAGTTATAGAGGTCAGAAGAGGACAATTTTAAACGTACTAATTTTGGTGTAAAAGTAATAATTTTTTTTTAACAGAAGTAAAACAAAATCAAACCTTAATAAGCTGTGTATCAATTTAATCGTATGGATCTACAGAATATATATAAGGTGTCATTTTTACCGAAAAGTGCACTGTGTAGAATCTGAACCCCCTAAAAAAAAAAAAATCAGAATGGAGTTTTTTTTTTTCCCCCTAGTTTTGCCGTAGATTTTGTGGTGAAATGATTGTTGTCATTACAAAGTACAATAGGTGGCACAAAAAAACAGCCCTTATAGGACTGTGTATGTAGAAAATTGAAAGTGTTATGATTTTAAGAAGGTGAGGAGGAAAAAACTAAGTGCAAAAATGAAAAAACCTGTCCTGAAGGGGTTAAAAATATATAAATACCGTATATCCCGGCGTATAAGATGACTTTTTAACCCCAAATTTTCTTCTGAAAAGCCGGGGGTCGTCTTATACGCCGGGTATTGAGGTCCGGGATAGGAAAACTTCTGATTATCTGCCCGGGCCGGCTCCTGTGTGTAGCTGCAGGCGGGGGCCGGCCAGAGCAAGTAAAAACTAATACTGTATACTAAAAACCAGGTTGCCTCCAGCTGTTGTGAAACTACAACTCCCAGCACGGCAAAGTTGGGGGTCGTCTTATACGCCAAGTCATCTTATACGCCGGCATGGTCACTGCACCTGCACTCACATTTAAAGAAGATCTGTAGTGCTTATAACTTATCCCCCATCCTAAGGATAGGATATAAGTTATAGATCACGGGGGGGTACGAGCGATCGGGCCCCCCGCCATCTTCTGTACGGGGCCACAGTTATGTACAGGAAAGGGGGCGTTCCATCCCCGCTTGACGCGGCAGCGGGCACGCCCCTCCATGTATTTCTATGGGAGTCATGGAAGGGCGTGCCGGCTGCCGCGTCATGCGGGAACAGAATGCCCCCTTTCCTGTTCATTGCCACGGCCCCATACAGGAGATCGCGGGGGGCCCCAGTGCTCGGACCCCCCTGCGATTTATAACTCATCCCCTATCCTTAGGTTGGGGTATAAGTTATAAGCACTAAAGATCTCCTTTAACCTGTTGGGGACGGAGGGCATACCTATACGCCCTCCACCCACCACCTTTCTATAATGCGGGGCCACGCCGTGGCCCAGCGTCATAGCGGGTCGGGCCAGGCCCCTAACAACAGCCGGGAGCCGAGGCTAATAGCGAGCAGCACTGATCGTGGTTTTGCGCGCTATTAACCCTTTAGATGCAGCGTTCAACTTGATCACTGTCCGAACGCCGAATGATTGCTCAGTGCCTGAGATCCAGGTATGAGCAGTCAAGCGGCAGAATCATTGATCAATGGTTTCCTATGAGAAACCATTGATCAATGTAAAAGATCAGTGTGTGCAGTGTTATAGGTCCCTATGGGAGCTATAACATTGGAAAAAAAAAGTGAAAAATGCTTGAATCACCCCCCTTTTTCCTTAAAAAAAAATCCAAAAACTGTGTAAATAAACATATATGGTATCGCGGCATGCAGAAATGTCGGAATTATAAAAATATATAGTTAATTAAACCGCACAGTCAATGGTATACGTGCAAAAAATAAGCCATCATATGGATTTTGTGGGGTTGTGATCTTTAAAAGGTAAGGAGGAAAAAACGAAAGTGCAAGAACGGGAAAACCCTCCGTACCCAAGGGGTTAATCCCTGGACATGTTTTATTCATATGGTTATGCTTGTATGGGCACTTAATCTGTGATTTGTTGTTTTCATCGGTACCACATTTGTGTATATGTGATTTTTGATGACTTTTTATTCCTTTTTTTTTTTCCGGGATGTGATCACAATTCAGCATTGGACTTTGTTATTTTTATGTTTTATGTCGTTCACCGTATGGAGTCATTAACGTTATATTTTAGTCATTCAGACTATTCTACCAAATATGTTGATTTATTTTTTAAAAAAAAAAAATTTTTTTTTGTTAAATGGGAAAAGAGGGGGAATTCATTTTTTTATTGGAGGAGGCACTTATTCCCTTTATTAAACTGTAACAGTTAATAGCTATATTTTGATTTTTAACCCCTTAAGGATGCAGCTCATTTTCACCTTAACAACACGGCCCTTTTTTGCAAATCTGACCACTGTCACTTTATATATGAATAACTCTGGAATGATTTTACTTTTCATTCTGATTCTGAGATTGTTTTTTCGTGACATATTCTACTTTAACATAGTGGTAATTTTTGTCGTTACTTGCATCTTTTCTTGGTGAAAAATCCCAAAATTTTGAAAATTTAGCATTTTTCTGCCTGTAAGAAAAATGGACATTCCAAATTATATATTGATTCACAAATACAATGGGGGACATTTATCAAGGGATTTAGAGCTCTTTTTTTGCTTACAAAAGTCGCAGAAAAAGTCGCATTAGCACTTAAGCAATTTTTTGTGCGACTTTTGGCTGTAAGCAAAAAGCTACAAAAAAGCGTACGAAAGTAAATTTTTTTTTTTACTTTTCAGTGGTCAGGGATTTATCAAGTGCGAAAGTCGCATAAAAAGTCGCAAGCCCTCAAAAACTGCATAAATATAAGCCAGCTCGGAGCTGGTGCACAAAACGGCTTTTGAGAGCAAATTTTATATTTCCCGCTGGCAGCCGTGATCACAGCTCCAGCGGGAAATATATTGCAACTGTACAAAGGAGCCCGGGCTGGCATCACTCTGCAGCCGCCCAGCTCTGTCTGATTCTAACCCCGCTACCCTAACATAATGACACCCCCCCTTGTTTCCCACCCGCCTGCGCTGCACATCTCCCATCTGTCTGCTACCTGTTGCAAGACTACAACTCCCAGCATGTCCATACAGTGAGGGCATGCTGGGAGTTGTAGTATTGTAGCGGGCGGACAATGTGCGGCGCGGGCGGGTGGAAGACAAGGGGGGTGGGGGTTATATAAAGCAGTGTCCCCATCCCCATCATTGTATTAGGGTAGCGGGGATAGAATCGGAGGAACCCGGGCGGCTGAAGACTGACTCCAGCCTGGGCTCCTTTTAACAAACTTTGGCGCAGCAGAGTTTCTATTTCCCTTAATGTAATTTCATATTTCCCGCTGGGTCCCGTAATTGGCCAGGACCGAGCAGCCAATCACGGGAAATTTGATATTACATTAGGGACTAAAAGCTCCGCGGCTCCGCTAGATGTTAAAAGGAGACGGGCTGGCATCAGTCTGCACCCTCCCGGGCTCCTAAGATATCCTGCGGCACCGTGGTAAGGTGCCCGGGCTAACCTCACTTCAGCCGCCCGGGCTCCGTCAACTTTTATTTCCGCAGCGCTTGGTAAGGAGCCCGGGCTGACATAACTCAGCTGCCCCCCAAGGGACTCCCACAGCCGTCAGGGAGATGTGTAGGTGCCGTCCCTGTCATCCCTCAGCACTGCGGTACACACCGAGAGATGGCAGGGACGGCTTCTGCACATCTCCCTGCCTGGCTGAGGGAGTCCCGGGCGGCTGCAGTGTTATGTCAGCCCGGGCTCCTTACTACAGCGCCGCAGAGTTTGGTGTAATTTCAAATTTCCCGCTGGGTCCCGTGTCACGTGACGACAGGAAATATGAAATTACAGTGATTCTCTGATCACTGCAGCCAAGGAGCGGAGCGCATTACCACCCGCTTCTCTGGCTGGCACGACTACAACTCCCAGCATGTCCTTACAGGAAGGGCATGCTGGGAGAGTTGTGGGGGGGGGGGGGGTGACAAGCTTGTCACCTGCCCCCCTGCCGCACAACTTCAACTCCCAGCATGCCCTTACAGTAAGAGCATGCTGGGAGTTGTAGGGGGGGGGGGGTGACAATCTCCCACACCACATGACTACAACTCCCAACATGCCCTTACTGTAAGGACATGCTGGGAGTTGTAGTTGTGTGGCAGGTGACAGGCTTTTCACCTGCCCCCCTAAAACTCCCAGCATGCCCTTACAGTAAGGATATGCTGGGAGTTTTATTCATGTGGTGCGGGAGATGGCTACCCCCGCCCCCCCCCCCCACACACACACACTACAACTCCCAGCATATCCTTACTGTAAGGGCATGCTGGGAGTTGTAGGGGGCGGGTGACAAGCCTGTCACCTGCCCTCTGCCGCACAAATACAACTCCCAGCATGTCCTTATAATAATGATATGCTGGGAGTTGTAGTGTGTGCGTGGGGGGGGGTAACAATCTCCCGCACCACATGACTACAACTCCCAGCATATCCTTACTGTAAGGGCATGCTGTGAGTTGTAGTCATGTGGTGCGGGAGATTGTCACCCCCCCTACAACTCCCAGCATGCTCTTACTGTAAGGGCATGCTGGGAGTTGTAGTCAGGCGCGGACGGGTGACAATAAATGTATTAACCTATTTTTCTTTTTTTCTCCTCATTTCAGATCCATGTATCCTGTGGACTACTTCGGATTTGGTGGACTGCTTCAATGACCAGCGTCTTTTTTAACCCCTTCCCGCAGAATGTCATATATATACGCGGGACGTGCAGTGCGTTCGGGCATCCCGGCGTTTATAAATGACATTCAGTTAACCCGGCGATGCGCAGCATCGCACGGGTTAACTGGCAGAAGTCCCGCTGTTTCCAGCAGGGGACAACTTCTGCTTCACCCCCAGGACCATCCATTGATGGTCCTGGTCAGCGATCACTGTGATTGGTCCCTGTGGACCAATCACAGTGATCTGGGGTGAAAGTTCAGATCCCCCGCACTGCCCGCCCCTGGAAGTCGGGCAGAACGGGGGACGATGGCTGCGGGGGCTCGCAGGGACCTGCGGCATAGGGGGGGAACATCAGGGGACCGGCGGCCTTACCTGGCGGGACCGAGGAGCAGCGGCAGGACCGGCCCCATGGACGAGCAGCGACGGGACCGGCAGGTAAGTATATGGTCCTCAGAAGCAGCAGTGAAGATCTTCACTGCTGCTTCTAGGAGTCTGAAAACTATAACTCCCAGCACGCCTAGACAGCCTTTGGCTGTCTGGGGATGCTGGGAGTTGTAGTTTTGCAACATCTGGAGGGCCCCAGTTTGGAGACCATTGTATAATGGTCTCCAATCTGTGCTCTTCCAGCTGTTGCAAAACTACAACTCCCAGTATGCACTGACTGTCCAGGCATGCTGGAAGTTTTAGTTCAGCAACATCTGGCCCTTCAGATGTTGCCGAACTACAACTCCCAGCATTCCCTTCAGCTGTCTGGGCATGCTGGGAGTTGTAGTTTTGCAACAACTGGAGACACACTGGTTGGGAAACATTGTCTGTTTCTAACTCAGTGTTTCCTAACCTGTGTGCCTCCAGCTGTTGCAAAACTATAACTCCCAGCATGCATGCTGGGAGTTGGGGTTTTGCAACAGCTGGTGACCCCCCCCCCTGTGAATGTACAGGGTACATTCACATGGGCGAGGCTTTTACAGTGGGTTTATCGCATCTTGAGATGCAGCAAATTTTGCGTCGGGAAACTCGCTGTAATCCCCCGCCCATGTGACTGTACCCTAAAAACACTACACTACACTAACACAAAATAAAATAAAAAGTTAAAAACACTACATATACACATACCCCTACACAGCCCCCCTCCCCCAATAAGAACGTCCGGTACGCCACTGTTTCCAAAGCAGAGCCTCCAGCTGTTGAAAAACAACAACTCCCAGTATTGCCGGACAGCCGTTGACTGTCCACGCATGCTGGGAGTTTTGCAAAAGCTGGAGGCACCCTGTTTGGGAATCACTGGCGTAGAATACCCCTATGTCCACCCCTATGCAAATCCCTAATATAGGCCTCAAATGCGCACGGCGCTCTCACTTTGGAGCCCTGTCGTATTTCAAGGCAACAGTTTAGGGCGACATATGGGGTATCGCCGTACACGGGAGAAATTGGGTTACAAGGTTTGGGGGGCTTTTTCTTCTTTAACCCTTCATGAAAAGGAAATGTTGGGGTCTACACCACAATGTTAGTGTAAAAAAATTTCATTTTTTACACTAACATGCTGATGTTGCCCTATACTTTACATTTTCAGAAGAGGTAAAAGGGAAAAAAGCCCCCCAAAATTTGTAATGCAATTTCTCCCGACTACAGAGATACCCCATATGTGAGCGCAAAGTGCTCTGGGGGCGCACAACAAGGCCCAGAAGGGAGAGCGCACCATGTACATTTGAGGTGATTTGCACAGGGGTGGCTGATTGTTACAGCGGTTTTGACAAACGCAAAAAAAAAAAAACCCACATGTGACCCCATTTCGGAAACGACACCCCTCACGGAATGTAATGAGGGGTGCAGTGAGAATTTACCCCCCACAGGTGTCTGACGGATCTTTGGAACAGTGGTCCGTGAAAATGAAAACTTGTACAGCTCACTGTTCCAAAGATCTGTCAGACACCAGTGGGGGGCAAATGCTCACTGTACCCCTTGTTACGTTCCTCAAGGGGTTTTGTTTCCAAAATGGTATGCCATGTGGTTTTTTTTTGCTGTTCTGGCACCAGAGGGGCTTCCTAAATGCGATATGCCCCCCGAGCAAAATTTGCTCTCAAAAAGCCAAATATGACTCCTTCTCTTCTGAGCATTGTAGTTCGCCCATAGTGCACTTCAGGTCAACTTATGGGGTACCTCCATACTCAGAAGAGAAGGGGTTACAAATATTGGGGGGTATTTCCTGCTATTAACCCTTGCAAAAATGTGAAATTTGGGGGGAAACACACATTTTAGTGGAAAATGTTTTTATTTTTTTTTACATATGCAAAAGTCGTGAAACACCTGTGGGGTAACAAGGCTCACTTTATTCCTTATTACATTCCTCAAGGGGTCTAGTTTCCAAAATGGTATGCCATGTGTTTTTTTTTTGCTGTTCTGGCACCATAGGGGCTTCCTAAATGCGATATGCCCCCCGAGCAAAATTTGCTCTCAAAAAGCCAAATATGACTCCTTCTCTTCTGAGCATTGTAGTTCGCCCATAGTGCACTTCAGGTCAACTTATGGGATACCTCCATACTCAGAAGAGAAGGGGTTACAAATATTGGGGGGTATTTCCTGCTATTAACCCTTGGAAAAATGTGAAATTTGGGGGGAAACACATTTTAGTGAAAAAAAATAATTTTTTTTTTACATATGCAAAAGTCGTGAAACACCTGTGGGGTATTAAGGCTCACTTTATTCCTTGTTATGTTCCTCAAGGGGTCTAGTTTCCAAAATGGTATGCCATGTGAGGGTTTTTTGCTGTTCTGGCACCATAGGGGCTTCCTAAATGCAACATGCCCCCCAAAAACCATTTCAGAAAAACGTACTCTCCAAAATTCCCTTATCGCTCTTTCCCTTCTGAGCCCTCTACTGTGCCCGCCGAACACTTTACATAGACATTTGAGGTATGTGCTTACTCAAGAGAAATCGGGCTACAAATATAAGTATACATTTTCTCCTTTTACCCCTTGTAAAAATTCAAAAATTGGGTCTACAAGAACATGCGAGTGTAAAAAATGAAGATTGTGAATTTTCTCCTTCACTTTGCTTCTATTCCTGTGAAACACCTAAAGGGTTAAAATGATGACTGAATGTCATTTTGAATACTTTGGGGGGTGCAGTTTTTATAATGGGGTCTTTTGTGGGGTATTTCTAATATGAAGACCCTTCAAATCCACTTCAAACCTGAACTGGTCCCTGAAAAATAGTGAGTTTGAAAATTTTGTGAAAAATTGGAAAATTGCTGCTGAACTTTGAAGCCCTCTGGTGTCTTCCAAAAGTAAAAACTTGTCACTTTTATGATGCAGACATAAAGTAGACATATTGTATATGTGAATAAAAAAAAAATTATTTGTAAAAAAAAGCAGAGAGCTTCAAGCAGAGAGCTTCAAAGTTAGAAAAATGCAAAATTTTCAAATTTTTCATCAAATTTTAGGATTTTTCACAAGGAAAGGATGCAAGTTACCACAAAAATTTACCACCATGTTAAAGTAGAATATGTCACAAAAAAACAATCTCGGAATCAGAATGATAACTAAAAGCATTCCAGAGTTATTAATGTTTAAAGTGACAGTGGTCAGATGTGCAAAAAACGGTCTGGTCCTTAAGGCCAAACTGTTTAATGTTAATGAGAGTGTTTTTTGGAATACATTTTTTTTTAAACGTGTTTTTTTTTAATTACTTGAAAGGCTTAGTAGTGGAAGCTGTCTAATAGACGGAATCCATTACTAAGCCTATGCTTAGTGTTAGCCCCCAACACAGCTAGCGCTAACCTCCAATTATTACCCCGGTACCCACCGCCACAGGGGTGCCGGGAAGAGCCGGTACCAATAGGCCCGGAGGATCAAATATGGCGCTCCTGGGCCTAGGTGGTAACGGGCTGGCGTTAATTAGGCTGGGGAGGGCCAGTAACAATGGTCCTCGCCCACCCTGGTAACATCAGGCTGTTGCTGCTTGGTTGGTATTTGGCTGAAAATAAAAATAGGGGGAACCCTATAGTTACATAGTTACATAGTTAGTACGGTCGAAAAAAGACATATGTCCATCAAGTTCAACCAGGGAATTAAGGGGTAGGGGTGTGGCGCGATATTGGGGAAGGGATGAGATTTTATATTTCTTCATAAGCATTAATGTTATTTTGTTCCAGGAATGTATCTAATCCTGTTTTAAAGCTGTTAATTGTTCCAGCTGTGACCAGTTCCTGACGTAGACCGTTCCATAAATTCACAGTCCTCACGGTAAAGAAGGCGTGTCGCCCCTTTAGACTAAACCTTTTCTTCTCCAGACGGAGGGAGTGCCCCCTCGTCCTTTGGGGGGGTTTAACCTGGAACAGTTTTTCTCCATATTTTTTGTATGGGCCATTAATATACTTATATATGTTTATCATATCCCCCCTTAAACGTCTCTTCTCAAGACTAAACAATTGTAACTCCTTTAATCGCTCCTCATAGCTAAGATGTTCCATGCCCCATATTAGTTTAGTCGCGCGTCTCTGCACCCTTTCCAACTCCGCAGTGTCCCTTTTATGGACAGGTGCCCAAAACTGAACAGCATATTCCAGGTGAGGCCGTACCAATGCTTTATAAAGGGGGAGTATTATGTCCCTGTCCCTTGAGTCCATGCCTCTTTTTATACATGACAATATCCTGCCGGCTTTGGAAGCAGCAGCCTGACATTGCATGCTATTCTGTAGTCTGTGATCTACAAGTACACCCAGATCCTTCTCTACCAGTGACTCTGCCAGTTTAATCCCCCCTAAGACATACGACGCATGCAGGTTATTAGTACCCAGATGCATAACTTTACATTTATCCACATTGAACCTCATTTGCCAAGTGGATGCCCAGACACTTAGTCTATCCAAGTCATCTTGTAACTTATGCACATCCTCTATAGACTGTACTGTGCTACAAAGCTTGGTGTCATCTGCAAAGATAGAAACAGAGCTGTTAATACCATCCTCTATATCATTAATAAATAAATTAAACAACAGCGGGCCCAGTACTGAACCTTGGGGTACACCACTAATAACCGGGGACCAATCAGAGTACGAATCATTGACCACCACTCTCTGGGTACGATCCATGAGCCAGTGTTCAATCCAGTTACAAACTAAAATTTCCAAACCCAAAGACCTTAACTTACCTGTCAGACGTCTATGAGGGACAGTATCAAATGCTTTAGCAAAATCCAGAAACACTATATCCACAGCCATTCCTCTGTCAAGGCTTCTACTCACATCTTCATGAAAGCAAATTAGATTGGTTTGACAACTTCTATCCTTAGTAAACCCATGCTGGCTATCACTTATAATACAATTATCCCCTATGTATTCCTGTATGTAATCCCTTATAAGTCCTTCAAACAATTTACCCACAATGCACGTTAAACTTACCGGTCTATAGTTTCCTGGGGAAGACCTAGAGCCCTTTTTGAAGATTGGCACCACATTCGCCTTGCGCCAGTCCCTTGGCACAATACCAGACACCAGAGAATCTCTAAATATCATAAACAGGGGTACAGATATTACTGAACTTACCTCTCTAAGAACTCTTGGGTGTAGTCCATCCGGTCCTGGGGATTTGCTTACATTTATATCACTTAACTTACCTTGTACCATCTCTACACTAAGCCAGTTCAGTACATTACATGTTGTGTTACCAGCACTGACCTGGCCAATGTCAGCTCCTTCTTCCATAGTGTATACAGAACTAAAGAACCCATTCAGTAGCTCCGCCTTCTCTTGATCGCCTGTGACAACCTCCCCATTATCATTATTAAGGGGTCCTACATGCTCTGTCCTTGGTTTTTTTGCATTTATATATCTAAAAAAATATTTAGGATTAGTTTTGCTTTCTTTGGCCACCTGTCTCTCATTTTGAATTTTTGCTGTTTTTATTACATATGCGTTTTTTTTTTTTTTTTTATAATTATTAATGCAAAACAAAGATAAGGTTCCCCCTATTTTTATCCAAATACCAACCAAGCAGCAACAGCCTGATGTTACCAGGGTGGGCAAAGACCATTGTTACTGGCCCTCCCAAGCCTAAATAACACCAGCCTGTTACCGCCTAGGCTCAGGAGCGCCATATTTGAGGCTTTGGGCCTGGTGGTACCGGCTCCTCCCAGCACCCCTGTGGTGGTGGGTACCGGGGAAATAATTGGGGTTTAGCACTAGCTGTTTTGGGGGCTAATGCTAAGCCTCAGCTTAATAATGGACTCTGTCTATAATACTGCTTCCACTACTAAGCATGCCAAGTAAATAAAAAAAAAACATCACATTTAAAAAAAATGTATTCCAAAAAAACACTCCCCCAAAAGTCCTCATTAACCATTTTATTAACATTAAACCAAAAAAATGCTAATCACTGCACTCCCCTGAATCTAAAGTAATCCACAAGATACACGGATCTGAAATGAGAAGACAAAAAATGAGTTAGTACATTTAGAGGAAAAAAACAAAGTGGTAAAAAGGGAAAAAAAAACATACATACCGTATATACTCGAGTATAAGCCGAGTTTTTCAGCACGATTTTTCGTGCTGAAAACACCCCCCTCGGCTTATACTCGAGTGACCTATCCGCCCTCAGTGGTCTTCAACCTGCGGACCTCCAGATGTTTCAAAACTACAACTCCCAGTAAGCCAGGGCAGCCATCGGCTGTCCGGGCGTGCTGGGAGTTGTAGTTTTGAAACCTCTGGAGGTCCGCAGGTTGAAGACCACTGCGGCCTTTGACATCATCCAGCCCCCCCTCTCACCCCCTTTAGTTCTGTACTCACCTCCGCTCGGCGGGACGGTGCTCTACTGGTCCGGTGCTGCAGGACTGTGCGGTGGGAGGTCGTCCGGTGGGATAGTGGTTCCGGGCTGCCATCTTCACCGTGGGGGCCTCTTCTCCGCTCTTCGGGCCCGGAATAGTCACATTGCCTTGAGGACAACGCAGGGGGACGTTCATTACCAACGTCCGTCTGCGTTGTCGTCAAGGCAACGCCTCTATTTCGGGCCCTAAGCGCGGAGAAGAGGCCCCCCCGGTGAAGATGGCAGCCCGGAACCACTATCCCACCGGACGACCTCCCCACCGGACAGTACTGCAGCACCGGACCAGCGGAGCACCGTCCCGCCGAGCGGATGTGAGTACAGAACTAAAGGGGGTGAGAGGGGGGGCTAGATGATATTGAAGGCCGCAGTGGTCTTCAACCTGCGGACCTCCAGAGGTTTCAAAACTACAACTCCCAGCAAGCCCGATGGCTGCCCGGGCTTGCTGGGAGTTGTAGTTTTGAAACCTCTGGAGGTCCGCAGAAGACCACTGTATCAGACATTGACAAGCGGTGATGATGAAGGTGGGGGGGGGCTGATGACAAGGGGATGATGACAAGGGGATGATGACAAGGGGATGATAAAGGGGGGGTGTGTGGGATGATGACAAGGGGATGATGAAGGGGGGGTGTGGGATTATGACAAGGGGATGATGAAGGGAGTGGGGATGATGACAAGGGGATGATGACAAGGGGATGATGAAGGGGGGGTGTGGGATTATGACACGGGGATGATGAAGGGGTGGGGATGATGACAAGGGGATGATGACAAGGGGATGATGAAGGGGGGGTGGGATTATGACAAGGGGATGATGAAGGGAGTGGGGATGACGACAAGGGGATGATGAAGGGGGTGTGGGATTATGAAAAGGGGATGATGAAGGGGGTGGAGATGATGACAAGGGGATGATGACAAGGGGATCGGCTGTCCGGGCTTGCTGGGAGTTGTAGTTTTGAAACCTCTGGAGGTCCGCAGGTTGAAGACCACTGCGGCCTTCGACATCATCCAGCCCCCCCTCTCACCCCCTTTAGTTCTGTACTCACCTCCGCTCGGCGGGACGGTGCTCCGCTGGTCCGGTGCTGCAGGACTTCCCCACCGGACAGTTCTGCAGCACCGGACCAGCGGAGCACCGTCCCGCCGAGCGGATGTGAGTACAGAACTAAAGGGGGTGAGAGGGGGGGCTAGATGATATTAAAGGCCGCAGTGGTCTTCAACCTGCGGACCTCCAGAGGTTTCAAAACTACAACTCCCAGCAAGCCCGGACAGCCGATGGCTGCCCGGGCTTGCTGGGAGTTGTAGTTTTGAAACCTCTGGAGGTCCGCAGAAGACCACTGTATCAGACATTGACAAGCGGTGATGATGAAGGTGGGGGGGGGCTGATGACAAAGGGATGATGACAAGGGGATCATGAAGGGGGGGTGTGGGATGATGACAAGGGGATGATGAAGGGGGGGGATTATGACAAGGGGATGATCAATTGGGGGTGTGGGATTATGACAAGGGGATGATGAAGGGGGTGGGGATGATGACAAGGGGATGATGACAAGGGGATGATGAAGGGAGTGGGGATGACGACAAGGGGATGAGGACAAGGGGATGATGAAGGGGGGGTGTGGGATTATGACAAGGGGATGATGAAGGGGGTGGGGATTATGAAAAGGGGATGATGACAAGGGGATGATGAAGGGGGTGGGGATGATGACAAGGGGATGATGAAGGGGGGTGTGTGGGATGATGACAAGGGGATGATGAAGGGGGGTGTGGGATGATGACAAGGGGATGATGAAGGGGGGGTGATGACAGGCGGTGATGATGAAGGGGGGGATGATGACAGGCGGTGATGATGAAGGGGGAATGATGACAGGCGGTGATGATGAAGGGGGATGATGACAGGCGGTGATGATGAAGGGGGGATGATGACAGGGTGATGATGAAGGGGGGATGATGACAGGCGGTGATGATGAAGGGGGGATGATGACAGGGTGATGATGAAGGGGGTGTTAATGACGGGGGTCTGGATGATGACAGGGGGGATGATGTATTTCCCACCCTAGGCTTATACTTGAGTCAATAACTTTTCCTGGGATTTTGGGGTGAAATTAGGGGCCTCGGCTTATATTCGGGTCGGCTTATACTCGAGTATATACGGTGTATGTATATATATATATATATATATATATATATATATATATATAAATTCAAAGCTGCAAAATTGTGTTCTGTAGTCATTTATTAGTTTTTGCTTATGTGTGCAAAAAAAAAAAAATAAATGGTATTCAAAAGTGATTTATTGGTTTTTGCTTATGTAAGCCAAATTTATCAACCCCCTGTGGTAGTTTAATAATGTGTCACACAAAAGCAAAACCAAAAGCAAGAAAAAAATGCCAACAGAACTCGATTACCAAAGCAACAATGATAAATGTCCCCGAATATGTCTACTTTATGTTTGCATCGTAAAGTTTTCATGTTTTTATTTTTTTAAGACATTAGAGGGCTTCAAAGTATAGCAGCATTTTTTCAAACTTTTCACGAAAAATAAAAAATCTGAATTTTTCAGGGACCAGTTAAGTCTGAAGTGGATTTGAGGGGCCTTTCTGTGAGAAATATACCACAAATGACCCCATTGTAGAAACTGCACCCCTCAAAGTATTCAAATGCCATTAAGAAAGTTTGTTAACCCTTTAGGTGTTTTACAGGAACAGCAGCAAAGTGGAGGAGAAAAATTAAGATTTCCATTTTTTATACTAACATGTTCATGTGGCCCAATTTTTTTTTACATTTTTGTAAGGGTTCTTAGGAGAAAAAGTCCCACAAAATTTGTAGCCCAACTTCTCTGAAGTATGGAAATACCTCATATATTGACGCAAAGTGCTCTGTGGGCTCACAACATGGCTCAAAAGGGAAAGAGCAACTGTGGGATTTTAGAGGGTGAATATTGCTGAAATGGATTTTGGGGGGCATGTTGCATTTAGCAAGCCCCCATGGTGTCAGAACAGCAAAAAAAAAAAACACATGGCACACTATTTGGGAAACGACACCCCTCCAGGAACGTAACAAGGGGTACAGCGAACCTTAACACCTCACAGGTGTTTGACAGGTTTGCATTTAAGTTGGACGTGAAAGTGAAAAATTAGATTTTTATACCCCTTGTTATGTTCCATGAGGGATGCAGTTTCCAAAATGGGGTCACATGTGGGTATTTTTTTTGTGTGTTTATGTCAGAACCGTTGCAACTTTCAGCCACCTCTGTGCAAATCACCAATTTAGGCCTCAAATGTACATAGTGCGCTCTCACTCCTGAGCCTTGTTGTGCATCCGCAGAGCATTGTACGCCCACATATGGGGTATTTCCGTACAAATTTTGGGGGTCTTTTTTGAAAATAAAAAGTATGGGACAACACCAGCATGTTAGTGTAAAAAAACATACTGGTGTAGACCCCAACTTTTCCATTTCATAAGGGGTAAAATTAGAAAAAGCCCCCAAAATTTGTAACACAATTTCTCCCGAGTACGGAAATACCCCATATGTGTCCCTAAACCGTTTCCTTGAAATATGACAGGGCTCCAAAGTGAGAGAGCACCATGCGCATTTGAGGACTAAATTAGAGATTTGCATAGGGGAGGACCCAGATGCAAGCATTACAATTGACTCTGCTACCATAAATACCCTACAGCAGTGTTTCCCAAACAGGGTACCTCCAGCTGTGGCAAAACTCCCAGCATGCCTGGACAGTCAATGGCTGTCCGGCAATGCTGGAAGTTGTTGTTTTGCAACAGCCGGAGGCTCCTTTTTGCAAACAGTGCCGTACCAGACGTTTTAAATTTTTATGGGGGAGGGTGTACACTGTGTAAGGGTATATGTATATGTAGTGTATTACTCTTTATTTTGTGGTAGCGTAGTGTAGGGTTTTTAGGGTATATTCCCACGGGCGGGGGTTCATAGTGAGTTTCCCGCTGGGAGTTTGAGCTGCGGTGGAAAATTTTCTGCAGCTCAAATTTGTAGTGGGAAACTTACTGTAAACCCCAGCTTGTGTGAATATACCCTGTACGTTCACATCATTGGGGGGGGGGGGGGGGGGTCAAACCTCCAGCTGTTGCAAAACTTCAACTCTCAGCATGGACTCACAGACCGTGCATGCTGGGAGTTGTAGTTTTGCCACAGCTGGAGGCCCACTGGTGAGGAAAACCGTGTTAGGGAACAGACAAACTCAGTGCTTCCCCACCAGGGTGCCTCCAGCTGTTACAAAACGAACACTCCCAGCATAAACGGTCTGTCAGTGCATGCTGGGAGTTGTAGTTTTGCAACAGCTGGAGGCACACTGGTGGGGAAACACTGAGTTAGGTTCTGTTACCTTACTGTGTTTCGTCACCAGTGTGCTTCTTGCTGTGGCAAAACTACAACTCCCAGCATGCACTGATGGCCAAAGGGCATGCTGGGAGTTGTAGTTATGCAACAGCTTGAGGCACGTGTGGTGTCCCGGTACCGCATCCTATACGGTACCTGTTTATAGGTCCCCATAGCCAGAGTCCCTAGGACGTCGGGGTCCTTTTGTATAGTCCGGGCTTGCTGGGAGTTGTAATTTTGAAACCTCTGGAGGTCCGAAGGGTTGAAGACCACTGCGGCCTTCAACATCATCCAGCCCCCCCTCTCACCCCCTTTAGTTCTGTACTCACCTCCGCTCGGCGGGACAGTACTCCGCTGGTCCGGTGCTGCAGGACTGTCCGGTGTGGAGGTCGTCCGGTGGGATAGTGGTTCCGGGCTGCCATCTTTTCTTGCTTTTGGTTTTGCTTTTGTGTGACACATTTATTAAACTACTACAGGGGGTTGATAAATTTGGCTTACATAAGCAAAAACCAATAAATCACTTTTGAATACCATTTTTTTTTTTGCACACATAAGCAAAAACCAATAAATGGCTAAAGAACACAATTTTGCAGCTTTGAAAGAAATGTGATATATATACACACACCGTATATACTCGAGTATAAGCCGACCCGAATATAGGCAGAGGCCCCTAATTTCACCCCAAAATCCCAGGAAATACATCATCACCGCCTGTCATCATCCCCCCTTCATCATCACCGCCTGTCATCATCCCCCCTTCATCATCACCGCCTGTCATCATCCCCCCTTCATCATCACCGCCTGTCATCATTCCCCCTTCATCATCACCGCCTGTCATCATCCCCCCCCTTCATCATCACCGCCTGTCATCACCCCCCCCTTCATCATCCCCTTGTCATCATCCCACAACCCCCCTTCATCACCCCCTTGTCATCATCCCCTTTTCATCATCCCCACCCCCCTTCATCATCCCCTTGTAATCAAATAAATTATATGTTGATTCACATATACAATCTCTTCATGTTTGCATCATAAAGTTGACATGTTTTTTTTTTTACTTTTGGAAGACATCAGTGGGCTTCAAAGTTCAGCAGCAATTTTCAAATTTTTCTCAAAATTTTCAAAATCTGAATTTTTCAGGGACCAGTTCAGATTTGAAGTGGATTTGAGGGGTCTTCATATTAGAAATACCCCATAAATTACCCCATTATAAAAACTGCACCCATCAAAGTATACAAAATTATATTCAGAATGTTTGTTAACCCTTTAGGTGTTTAACAGGAATAGCAGTAAGTTTAAGGAGAAAATTGAAGACCCAGTATTTACACCCCACTGGCGTTTGACAGCTCTTTGGAACTGTAAGCTGTGCAAATGAAAAATTACATTTTTCATTTTCAAGGACCACTGTTCCAAAAATCTGTCAGACACCTGTGGGGCGTAAATGCTCACTGTACCCCTTATTACATTACTTGAGGGGTGTAGTTTCCAAAATGGGGTCACATGTGGGAGGGGTCCATTGTTCTGGCTCTATGGGGGCTTTGTAAACACACGTGGCCTTCAATTCCAGACAAAATTTATCTTCAAAAGCCCAATGGTGCTCCTTCTCTTCTGAGCATTGTAGTTCACCCGCAGAGCACTTTACATCCACATATGGGGTATGTTCTTACTCAGAAGAAATGGGGTTACAAATTTTGGGGGGCTTTTTCATATTTTCCCTTGTGAAAATGAAAAATTTAGGTTAACACCAGCATATTATGTTTAGTTTTTTTTTCTCATTTTCCCATCCAAATTTAATGAAAAATTTTCAAACACCTGTGGGGTGTTAAGGCTCACTGTACCCCTTGTTACGTTCCGTGAGGGGTGTAGTTTCCAAAATGAGCCGCTGTAAAATCAGCCACCCCTGTGCAAATCACCAAATTAGACCTCAAATGTACATAGTGTGCTCTCACTCCTGAGCCCTGCTGTGCGTCCGCAGAGAATTTTACGCCCACATATGGGGTATTTCCGTGCTCAGGAGAAATTGCGTTACAAATTTTGGGGGTCTTTTTTTCCTTTACTTGCTTGTGAAAATAAAAAGTAGGGGGCAACGCCAGCATGCTAGTGTAAACATTTTTATTTTTTTACATTAACAGGCTGGTGTAACCCCCAACTTTTCCTGTTCATAAGGGGTAAAAGGAGAAAAAGCCCCCCAAAATTTGTAGTGCAATTTCTCCAGAGTACGGAAATACCCCTTATGTGGCCCTAAACTGTTTCCTTGAAATACGACTGGGCCCCGAAATGAGACAGCGCCTTGCGCATTTGAGGACTACATTAGGGATTGCATAGGAGTGGACATAGTGGTATTCTACGCCAGTGATTCCAAACAGGGTGCCTCCAGCTGTTGCTAAACTCCCAGCATGCCTGGACAGTGAGCGGCTGTCCGGAAATGCTGGGAGTTGTTGTTTTGCAGCAGCTGGAGGATCTGTTTTGGAAACACGGCCATACGATACGTTTCTCATTTTTATTGGGGGGGGGGGAGACAGTGTAAGGGGGTGTATATGTAGTGTTTTACCCTTTATTATGTAGTGTAGTGTTTTTAGGGTACATTCGCACTGGCGGAGGTTTACGTTGAGTTGCCCACTAGGAGTTTGGGCTGTGGCGAAAAATTTGCCGCAGCTCAAACTTGAAGCAGAAAACTCACTGTAAACTCGCCCATGTGAATGTACCCTGTACATTCACATGGGGAGTTAAACCTCCAGCTGTTTCAAAACTACAACTCCCAGCATGCACTGACAGACCATGCATGCTGGTAGATGTACTTTAGCAATAGCTGGAGGCACACTGGTTGGAAAACCTTCAGTTAGGTTCTGTGACCTGACTCAGTACTTTCCAAACAGTGTGCCTCCAGCTTTTGCAAGACTACAATTCCCAGCATGTACTGATCGCAGAAGGGCATGCTGGGAGACGTAGTTATGCAACAGCTGGAGGTACGCAACTACAACTCCCAGCTTGCCGAGACAGCTGTTTGCTGTTTGGGCATGCTGGGATTTGTAGTTTTGCAACAGCTGGAGGGTCACAGTTTAAGAGATCGCTGTACAGTGATCTCCAAACTGTGGCCCTCCAGATGTTGCAAAACTACATATCCCAGCATGCCCAGACAGCAAACTGCTGTGTAGGCATGCTAGGAGTTGTAGTTTTGCAACTTCTGGAGGGCTCCAGTTTAGAGACCACTGTATAGTGGTCTCAGACTGTAGACCTCCAGATGTTGCCAGGCAACTCACCAGCTTCCGTAGGATCCAAGGAGCCGCATCGTCGTTCTCCTCTTCTGCCGCCGATCACCCCCATTGATCACCGCCTGCTACCGCCGCCCATGAGTAATTAAACTTCTGCGGCAGTCCCTGTCAGTTTCCCCATTCTGCCCTGCCTACTGTGGGTGGGCAGAACAGGGAAACCGAAAGTTAACCCCCCCTGCCCCCAATTTGCTATTGGTCGTCGCTTCTTGATGACCAATAGTAGGGATAGGAGGGGTGGCACCCCTGCCACCTCACTCCTATCCCTTCAGGGGGATCATGGGTGTCTCGGACAACCGATATCCCCCTTATATTCCGGGTCACCATAGACCCGTATGACCCGGAATTGGCGACATGTTGCACGGGATGCCTGCTGAATGATTTCAGGAGGCATCCCAGTCCAGTCCCCAACCGGTGCGCGGCGGGGACCTGAATTCCCACGGGCGTATGTATACGCCCTGGGTACTTAACGATAAAAAAACCAGGGTGTATCCATACGCCCTGGGTCCTTAAGGAGTTAAGGGGTTAATAATAATAATAGTAATAAAAATTATGATACTGTTTCTACCATATCCACTTATCCAGAGATATTATGCTAAAGTTATATTGTCATCCTCCATTCCTGGGAATCCACCTCTCCCCTTATACAGATCTCTGATTCCTTAATCATCCAATAGGGGGGCTTGTTTTCCCACTTATGTGCAAAATTTGTTTCCATGTGGACAATATCTTCTGTCTCTATTACAAGCTGTATGTCCAATATGGGAAATGTGCCTTGAATTATGCAGCTCCTCGCTCACTTGTTAATGTATCAAGTGACCCAGAGCCCACCACGTGGAGGTGGCTGCATTTCGGGCTCCTCCCCACCCCCACCCCCAACCATATGCAGACCTTGTGTGACCCAATCAGCATCTTGTTAAACTGGTTCACATTGATCGTCAATGGCCTTTGCTGTAATACTTCTTAGCTTTGTATGTAGGAAGTAAAATGGCATCTTGAATGTGGTCATCATGCCGGTTAGTGTGCGGTTGGCCATGGCCCATGCTCCAACCCACACATTGGATACATAATTGGACCACTTCAGTTTGCTTTTAGCATATTGCCAAGTCCGCTGCAGCCAAGACACTTTGGGCTCCGAGGCATCTTCAGAGGTTGTTGGTAAATCCATCTGGTTATCCGCCATGGTGACTGTCACATGATCGCTGTGCCTGGATTCATGTGGGTCTGAATT